>NW_028225671.1:0-219769 GCF_052327205.1 Somniosus microcephalus | reverse complement strand
AAACACGAGATAACTCCAAACCACTCCAAAACACGAGATAACTCCAAAGCACTCCAAAACACGAGATTACTCCAAAACACGAGATAACTCCAAACCACTCAAAACACGAGACAACTCCAAACCACTCCAAAACACGAGATAACTCCAAACCACTGCAAAACACGAGATAACTCCAAAACACGAGATAACTCCAAACCACTCCAAAACACGAGATAACCTCCAAACCACTCCAAAACACGAGATAGCTCCAAAGCACTCCAAAACACGAGATAACTCCAAACCATTCCAAAACACGAGATAACTCCAAACCACTCCAAAACACGAGATAACGCCAAAACACGAGATAACTCCAAACCACTCCAAAACACGAGATAACTCCAAACCACTCAAAACACGAGATAACTCCAAACCACTCCAAAACACGAGATAACTCCAAACCACTCCAAAACACGAGATAACTCCAACCCACTCCAAAACACGAGATAACTCCAAACCACTCCAAAATACGAGATAACTCCAAACCACTCCAAAACGCGAGATAACTCCAAACCACACCAAAAACACGAGATAACTCCAAACCACTCCAAAACACGAGATTACTCCAAAACACGAGATAACTCCAAACCACTGCAAAACACGAGATAACTCCAAAAACACGAGCTAACTCCAAATCACTCCAAAACACGAGATAACTCCAAACCACTCCAAAACACGAGATAACTCCAAACCACTGCAAAACATGAGATAACTCCAAAAAACGAGATAACTCCCAAACCACTCCAAAACACGAGATAACTCCAAAACACGAGATAACTCCAAACCACTCCAAAACACGAGATAACTCCAAACCACTCCAAAACACGAGATATTTCCAAACCACTCCAAAACACGAGATAACTCCAAAATACGGAATAACTGCAAACCACTCTAAACACCAGATAACTCCAAACCACTCCAAAACACGAGATAACTCCAAACCACTCCAAAACACGAGATAACTCCAAAACACGAGATAACTCCAAACCACTCCAAAACACGAGATATCTCCAAACCACTCCAAAAACACGAGATAACTCCAAAACACTCCAAAGCACGAGATAACTCCAATCCACTCCAAAACACGAGATAACTCTCCAAACCACTCCAAAACACGAGATAACTCCAAACCACTCCACCAACACGAGATAACTCCAAAACACGAGATAACTCCAAACCACTCCAAAACACGAGATAACTCTCCAAACCCACGCCAAAACACGAGATAACTCCAAACCACTCCAAAACACGAGATAACTCCAAACCACTCCAAAGCACGAGATAACTCCAAACCACTCCAAAACACGAGATAACTCCATACCACTCCAAAACACGAGATAACTCCCATACCACTCCAAAACACGAGATAACTCCAAACCACTCCAAAACACGAGATAACTCCAAACCACTCAAAACATGAGATAACTCCAAACCACTCCAAAGCACGAGATAACTCCAAACCACTCCAAAACACGAGATAACTCCAAACCACTCCAAAACAAGACATAACTCTCCAAACCACTCCAAAGCACGAGATAACTCTCCAAACCACTCCAAAACACGAGATAACTCCAAACTACTCCACAATACGAGATAACTCCAAACCACTCCAAAACACGAGATAACGCCAAACCACTCCAAAACACGAGATAACTCCAACCACTCCCAAAACACGAGACAACTCCAAACCACTCCAAAACACGAGATAACTCCAAACCACTGCAAAACACGAGATAACTCCAAAACACGAGATAACTGCAAACCACTCCAAAACACGAGATAACTCCAAACCACTCCAAAACACGAGATAACTCCAAACCACTCCAAAACACGAGATAACTCCAAAACACTCCAAAGCACGAGATAACTCCAATCCACTCCAAAACACGAGATAACTCTCCAAAACCACTCCAAAAACACGAGATAACTCCAAGCCACCCCACAACACGAGATAACTCCAAAATACGAGATAACTCCAAACCACTCCAAAACACGAGATAACTCCAAACCACTCCACAACACGAGGATAACTCCAAAACACGAGATAACTCCAAACCACTCCAAAACACGAGATAACTCCAAACCACTCCACAACACGAGATAACTCCAAAACACGAGATAACTCCAAACCACTCCAAAACACGAGAAAACTCCTAACCACTCCAAAACACGAGATAACGCCAAACCACTTCCAAAACATGAGATAACTGCAAACCACTCCAAATCACGAGATAACTCCAAACCACTCCAAAACACGAGATAACTCCAAACCACTCCAAAACACGAGATAACGCCAAACCACTTTAAAACACGAGATAACTCCAAACCACTCCAAAACACGAGATAACTCCAAACCACTCCAAAACACGAGATAACTCCAAAACACGAGATAACTCCAAACCACTCCAAAACACGAGACAACTCCAAACCACTCCAAAACACGAGATAACTCCAAACCACTCCAAAACACGAGATAGGCTCCAAACCACTCCAAAACACGAGATAACTCCAAAACACGAGATAACTCCAAACCACTCCAAAAACACGAGATAACTCCAAACCACTCAAAAACACGAGATAACTCCAAACCACTCCAAAACACGAGATAACTCCAAACCACTCCAAAACACGAGATAACTCCAACCCACACCAAAACACGAGATAACTCCAAACCACTCCAAAATACGAGATAACTCCAAACCACTCCAAAACGCGAGATAACTCCAAAACCACACCAAAACACGAGATAACTCCAAACCACTCCAAAACACGAGATTACTCCAAAACACGAGATAACTCCAAACCACTGCAAAACACGAGATAACTCCAAAACACGAGCTAACTCCAAATCACTCCAAAACACGAGATAACTCCAAACCACTCCAAAACACGAGATAACTCCAAACCACTGCAAAACATGAGATAACTCCAAAAAACGAGATAACTCCAAACCACTCCAAAACACGAGATAACTCCAAAACACGAGATAACTCCAAACCACTCCAAAACACGAGATAACTCCAAACCACTCCAAAACACGAGATATTTCCAAACCACTCCAAAACACGAGATAACTCCAAAATACGGAATAACTGCAAACCACTCCTAAACACCAGATAACTCCAACCACTCCAAAACACGAGATAACTCCAAACCACTCCAAAACACGAGATAACTCCAAAACACGAGATAACTCCAAACCACTCCAAAACACGAGATATCTCCAAACCACTCCAAAACACGAGATAACTCCAAAACACTCCAAAGCACGAGATAACTCCAATCCACTCCAAAACACGAGATAACTCTCCAAACCACTCCAAAACACGAGATAACTCCAAACCACTCCACAACACGAGATAACTCCAAAACACGAGATAACTCCAAACCACTCCAAAACGCGAGATAACTCTCCAAACCACGCCAAAACACGAGATAACTCCAAACCACTCCAAAACACGAGATAACTCCAAACCACTCCAAAGCACGAGATAACACCAAACCACTCCAAAACCCGAGATAACTCCAAACCACTCCAAAACACGAGATAACTCCAAACCACTCCAAAACACGAGATAACTCCATACCACTCCAAAACACGAGATAACTCCAAACCACTCCAAAACACGAGATAACTCCAAACCACTCAAAACATGAGATAACTCCCAAACCACTCCAAAGCACGAGATAACTCCAAACCACTCCAAAACACGAGATAACTCCAAACCACTCCAAAACAAGACATAACTCTCCAAATCACTCCAAAGCACGAGATAACTCTCCAAACCACTCCAAAACACGAGATAACTCCAAACTACTCCACAATACGAGATAACTCCAAACCACTCCAAAACACGAGATAACGCCAAACCACTCCAAAACACGAGATAACTCCAAACCACTCCAAAACACGAGACAACTCCAAACCACTCCAAAACACGAGATAACTCCAAACCACTGCAAAACACGAGATAACTCCAAAACACGAGATAACTGCAAACCACTCCAAAACACGAGATAACTCCAAACCACTCCAAAACACGAGATAACTCCAAACCACTCCAAAACACGAGATAACTCCAAAACACTCCAAAGCACGAGATAACTCCAATCCACTCCAAAACACGAGATAACTCTCCAAACCACTCCAAAACACGAGATAACTCCAAGCCACCCCACAACACGAGATAACTCCAAAATACGAGATAACTCCAAACCACTCCAAAACACGAGATAACTCCAAACCACTCCACAACACGAGATAACTCCCAAAACACGAGATAACTCCAAACCACTCCAAAACACGAGATAACTCCAAACCACTCCAAAACACGAGATAACGCCAAACCACTCCAAAACACGAAATAACTTCAAACCACTCCAAAACACGAGATAACACCAAACCACTCCAAAACACGAGATAACTCCAAACCACTCCAAAACACGAGATAACTCCAAACCACTCCAAAACACGAGATAACTCCAAACCACTCCAAAACACGAGATAACTCAAAACCACTCCAAAACACGCGATAACTCCAAACCACTCCAAAGCACGAGATAACTCCAATCCACTCCAAAACACGAGATAACTCTCCCAAACCACTCCAAAACACGAGATAACTCCAAACCACTCCAAAACACGATTACTTCCAAACCACTCCAAAACACGAGATAACTCCAAACCACTCCAAAACACGAGATAACTCCAAAGCACTCCAAAAACACGAGATTACTCCAAAACACGAGATAACTCCAAACCACTCCAAAACACGAGACAACTCCAAACCACTCCAAAACACGAGATAACTCCAAACCACTGCAAAACACGAGATAACTCCAAAACACGAGATAACTCCAAACCACTCCAAAACACGAGATAACTCCAAACCACTCCAAACACGAGATAGCTCCAAAGCACTCCAAAAACACGAGATAACTCCAAACCATTCCAAAACACGAGATAACTCCAAACCACTCCAAAACACGAGATAACGCCAAAACACGAGATAACTCCAAACCACTCCAAAACACGAGATAACTCCAAACCACTCAAAACACGAGATAACTCCAAACCACTCCAAAACACGAGATAACTCCAAACCACTCCAAAACACGAGATAACTCCAACCCACTCCAAAACACGAGATAACTCCAAACCACTCCAAAATACGAGATAACTCCAAACCACTCCAAAACGCGAGATACTCCCAAACCACACCAAAACACGAGATAACTCCAAACCACTCCAAAACACGAGATTACTCCAAAACACGAGATAACTCCAAACCACTGCAAAACACGAGATAACTCCCAAAACACGAGCTAACTCCAAATCACTCCAAAACACGAGATAACTCCAAACCACTCCAAAACACGAGATAACTCCAAACCACTGCAAAACATGAGATAACTCCAAAAAACGAGATAACTCCAAACCACTCCAAAACACGAGATAACTCCAAAACACGAGATAACTCCAAACCACTCCAAAACACGAGATAACTCCAAACCACTCCAAAACACGAGATATTTCCAAACCACTCCAAAACACGAGATAACTCCAAAATACGGAATAACTGCAAACCACTCCTTAAACACCAGATAACTCCAAACCACTCCAAAACACGAGATAACTCCAAACCACTCCAAAAACACGAGATAACTCCAAAACACGAGATAACTCCCAAACCACTCAAAAACACGAGATATCTCCAAACCACTCCAAAACACGAGATAACTCCAAAACACTCCAAAGCACGAGATAACTCCAATCCACTCCAAAACACGAGATAACTCTCCAAACCACTCCAAAACACGAGATAACTCCAAACCACTCCACCAACACGAGATAACTCCAAAACACGAGATAACTCCAAACCACTCCAAAACACGAGATAACTCTCCAAACCACGCCAAAACACGAGATAACTCCAAACCACTCCAAAACACGAGATAACTCCAAACCACTTCCAAAGCACGAGATAACTCCAAACCACTCCAAAACACGAGATAACTCCATACCACTCCAAAAACACGAGATAACTCCATACCCACTTCCAAAACACGAGATAACTCCAAACCACTCCAAAACACGAGATAACTCCAAACCACTCAAAACATGAGATAACTCCAAACCACTCCAAAGCACGAGATAACTCCAAACCACTCCAAAACACGAGATAACTCCAAACCACTCCAAAACAAGACATAACTCTCCAAACCACTCCAAAGCACGAGATAACTCTCCAAACCACTCCAAAACACGAGATAACTCCAAACTACTCCACAATACGAGATAACTCCAAACCACTCCAAAACACGAGATAACGCCAAACCACTCCAAAACACGAGATAACTCCAAACCACTCCAAAACACGAGACAACTCCAAACCACTCCAAAACACGAGATAACTCCAAACCACTGCAAAACACGAGATAACTCCAAAACACGAGATAACTGCAAACCACTCCAAAACACGAGATAACTCCAAACCACTCCAAAACACGAGATAACTCCAAACCACTCCAAAACACGAGATAACTCCAAAACACTCCAAAGCACGAGATAACTCCAATCCACTCCAAAACACGAGATAACTCTCCAAACCACTCCAAAACACGAGATAACTCCAAGCCACCCCACAACACGAGATAACTCCAAAATACGAGATAACTCCAAACCACTCCAAAACACGAGATAACTCCAAACCACTCCACAACACGAGATAACTCCAAAACACGAGATAACTCCAAACCACTCCAAAACACGAGATAACTCCAAACCACTCCAAAACACGAGATAACGCCAAACCACTCCAAAACACGAAATAACTTCAAACCACTCCAAAACACGAGATAACACCAAACCACTCCAAAACACGAGATAACTCCAAACCACTCCAAAACACGAGATAACTCCAAACCACTCCAAAACACGAGATAACTCCAAACCACTCCAAAACACGAGATAACTCAAAACCACTCCAAAACACGCGATAACTCCAAACCACTCCAAAGCACGAGATAACTCCAATCCACTCCAAAACACGAGATAACTCTCCAAACCACTCCAAAACACGAGATAACTCCAAACCACTCCAAAACACGATTACTCCAAACCACTCCAAAACACGAGATAACTACAAACCACTCCAAAACACGAGATAACTCCAAACCACTCCAAAACACGAGATAACTCCAAACCACTCCAAAACACGAGATAACTCCAAACCACTCCAAAACACGAGATAACTCCAAACCACTCCAAAACACGAGATAACTCCAAACCACTCCAAAACACGAGATAACGCCAAAACACGAGATAACTCCAAACCACTCCAAAACACGAGATAACTCCAAACCACTCCAAAACACGAGATAACTCCAAACCACTCCAAAAAAAGAGATAACTCCAAACCACTCCAAAACACGAGATAACTCCAAACCACTCCAAAACGCGAGATAACTCCAAACCACTCCAAAACACGAGATAACTCCAAAGCACTCCAAAACACGAGATTACTCCAAAACACGAGATAACTCCAAACCACTCCAAAACACGAGACAACTCCAAACCACTCCAAAACACGAGATAACTCCAAACCACTGCAAAACACGAGATAACTCCAAAACACGAGATAACTCCAAACCACTCCAAAACACGAGATAACTCCAAACCACTCCAAAACACGAGATAGCTCCAAAGCACTCCAAAACACGAGATAACTCCAAACCATTCCAAAACACGAGATAACTCCAAACCACTCCAAAACACGAGATAACGCCAAAACACGAGATAACTCCAAACCACTCCAAAACACGAGATAACTCCAAACCACTCAAAACACGAGATAACTCCAAACCACTCCAAAACACGAGATAACTCCAAACCACTCCAAAACACGAGATAACTCCAACCCACTCCAAAACACGAGATAACTCCAAACCACTCCAAAATACGAGATAACTCCAAACCACTCCAAAACGCGAGATAACTCCAAACCACACCAAAACACGAGATAACTCCAAACCACTCCAAAACACGAGATTACTCCAAAACACGAGATAACTCCAAACCACTGCAAAACACGAGATAACTCCAAAACACGAGCTAACTCCAAATCACTCCAAAACACGAGATAACTCCAAACCACTCCAAAACACGAGATAACTCCAAACCACTGCAAAACATGAGATAACTCCAAAAAACGAGATAACTCCAAACCACTCCAAAACACGAGATAACTCCAAAACACGAGATAACTCCAAACCACTCCAAAACACGAGATAACTCCAAACCACTCCAAAACACGAGATATTTCCAAACCACTCCAAAACACGAGATAACTCCAAAATACGGAATAACTGCAAACCACTCCTAAACACCAGATAACTCCAAACCACTCCAAAACACGAGATAACTCCAAACCACTCCAAAACACGAGATAACTCCAAAACACGAGATAACTCCAAACCACTCCAAAACACGAGATATCTCCAAACCACTCCAAAACACGAGATAACTCCAAAACACTCCAAAGCACGAGATAGCTCCAATCCACTCCAAAACACGAGATAACTCTCCAAACCACTCCAAAACACGAGATAACTCCAAACCACTCCACAACACGAGATAACTCCAAAACACGAGATAACTCCAAACCACTCCAAAACACGAGATAACTCTCCAAACCACGCCAAAACACGAGATAACTCCAAACCACTCCAAAACACGAGATAACTCCAAACCACTCCAAAGCACGAGATAACTCCAAACCACTCCAAAACACGAGATAACTCCATACCACTCCAAAACACGAGATAACTCCATACCACTCCAAAACACGAGATAACTCCAAACCACTCCAAAACACGAGATAACTCCAAACCACTCAAAACATGAGATAACTCCAAACCACTCCAAAGCACGAGATAACTCCAAACCACTCCAAAACACGAGATAACTCCAAACCACTCCAAAACAAGACATAACTCTCCAAACCACTCCAAAGCACGAGATAACTCTCCAAACCACTCCAAAACACGAGATAACTCCAAACTACTCCACAATACGAGATAACTCCAAACCACTCCAAAACACGAGATAACGCCAAACCACTCCAAAACACGAGATAACTCCAAACCACTCCAAAACACGAGACAACTCCAAACCACTCCAAAACACGAGATAACTCCAAACCACTGCAAAACACGAGATAACTCCAAAACACGAGATAACTGCAAACCACTCCAAAACACGAGATAACTCCAAACCACTCCAAAACACGAGATAACTCCAAACCACTCCAAAACACGAGATAACTCCAAAACACTCCAAAGCACGAGATAACTCCAATCCACACCAAAACACGAGATAACTCTCCAAACCACTCCAAAACACGAGATAACTCCAAGCCACCCCACAACACGAGATAACTCCAAAATACGAGATAACTCCAAACCACTCCAAAACACGAGATAACTCCAAACCACGCCACAACACGAGATAACTCCAAAACACGAGATAACTCCAAACCACTCCAAAACACGAGATAACTCCAAACCACTCCAAAACACGAGATAACGCCAAACCACTCCAAAACACGAAATAACTTCAAACCACTCCAAAACACGAGATAACACCAAACCACTCCAAAACACGAGATAACTCCAAACCACTCCAAAACACGAGATAACTCCAAACCACTCCAAAACACGAGATAACTCCAAACCACTCCAAAACACGAGATAACTCAAAACCACTCCAAAACACGCGATAACTCCAAACCACTCCAAAGCACGAGATAACTCCAATCCACTCCAAAACACGAGACAACTCTCCAAACCACTCCAAAACACGAGATAACTCCAAACCACTCCAAAACACGATTACTCCAAACCACTCCAAAACACGAGATAACTACAAACCACTCCAAAACACGAGATAACTCCAAACCACTCCAAAACACGAGATAACTCCAAACCACTGCAAAACACGAGATAACTCCAAACCACTCCAAAACACGAGATAACTCCAAACCACTCCAAAACACGAGATAACTCCAAACCACTCCAAAACACGAGATAACGCCAAAACACGAGATAACTCCAAACCACTCCAAAACACGAGATAACTCCAAACCACTCCAAAACACGAGATAACTCCAAACCACTCCAAAAAAAGAGATAACTCCAAACCACTCCAAAACACGAGATAACTCCAAACCACTCCAAAACGCGAGATAACTCCAAACCACTCCAAAACACGAGATAACTCCAAAGCACTCCAAAACACGAGATTACTCCAAAACACGAGATAACTCCAAACCACTCCAAAACACGAGACAACTCCAAACCACTCCAAAACACGAGATAACTCCAAACCACTGCAAAACACGAGATAACTCCAAAACACGAGATAACTCCAAACCACTCCAAAACACGAGATAACTCCAAACCACTCCAAAACACGAGATAGCTCCAAAGCACTCCAAAACACGAGATAACTCCAAACCATTCCAAAACACGAGATAACTCCAAACCACTGCAAAACACGAGATAACTCCAAAACACGAGATAACTCCAAACCACTCCAAAACACGAGATAACTCCAAACCACTCCAAAACACGAGATAGCTCCAAAGCACTCCAAAACACGAGATAACTCCAAACCACTCCAAAACACGAGATAACTCCAAACCACTCAAAACACGAGATAACTCCAAACCACTCCAAAACACGAGATAACTCCAAACCACTCCAAAACACGAGATAACTCCAACCCACTCCAAAACACGAGATAACTCCAAACCACTCCAAAATACGAGATAACTCCAAACCACTCCAAAACGCGAGATAACTCCAAACCACACCAAAACACGAGATAACTCCAAACCACTCCAAAACACGAGATTACTCCAAAACACGAGATAACTCCAAACCACTGCAAAACACGAGATAACTCCAAAACACGAGCTAACTCCAAATCACTCCAAAACACGAGATAACTCCAAACCACTCCAAAACACGAGATAACTCCAAGCCACTGCAAAACATGAGATAACTCCAAAAAACGAGATAACTCCAAACCACTCCAAAACACGAGATAACTCCAAAACACGAGATAACTCCAAACCACTCCAAAACACGAGATAACTCCAAACCACTCCAAAACACGAGATATTTCCAAACCACTCCAAAACACGAGATAACTCCAAAATACGGAATAACTGCAAACCACTCCTAAACACCAGATAACTCCAAACCACTCCAAAACACGAGATAACTCCAAACCACTCCAAAACACGAGATAACTCCAAAACACGAGATAACTCCAAACCACTCCAAAACACGAGATATCTCCAAACCACTCCAAAACACGAGATAACTCCAAAACACTCCAAAGCACGAGATAACTCCAATCCACTCCAAAACACGAGATAACTCTCCAAACCACTCCAAAACACGAGATAACTCCAAACCACTCCACAACACGAGATAACTCCAAAACACGAGATAACTCCAAACCACTCCAAAACACGAGATAACTCTCCAAACCACGCCAAAACACGAGATAACTCCAAACCACTCCAAAACACGAGATAACTCCAAACCACTCCAAAGCACGAGATAACTCCAAACCACTCCAAAACACGAGATAACTCCATACCACTCCAAAACACAAGATAACTCCATACCACTCCAAAACACGAGATAACTCCAAACCACTCCAAAACACGAGATAACTCCAAACCACTCAAAACATGAGATAACTCCAAACCACTCCAAAGCACGAGATAACTCCAAACCACTCCAAAACACGAGATAACTCCAAACCACTCCAAAACAAGACATAACTCTCCAAACCACTCCAAAGCACGAGATAACTCTCCAAACCACTCCAAACACGAGATAACTCCAAACTACTCCACAATACGAGATAACTCCAAACCACTCCAAAACACGAGATAACGCCAAACCACTCCAAAACACGAGATAACTCCAAACCACTCCAAAACACGAGACAACTCCAAACCACTCCAAAACACGAGATAACTCCAAACCACTGCAAAACACGAGATAACTCCAAAACACGAGATAACTGCAAACCACTCCAAAACACGAGATAACTCCAAACCACTCCAAAACACGAGATAACTCCAAACCACTCCAAAACACGAGATAACTCCAAAACACTCCAAAGCACGAGATAACTCCAATCCACTCCAAAACACGAGATAACTCTCCAAACCACTCCAAAACACGAGATAACTCCAAGCCACCCCACAACACGAGATAACTCCAAAATACGAGATAACTCCAAACCACTCCAAAACACGAGATAACTCCAAACCACGCCACAACACGAGATAACTCCAAAACACGAGATAACTCCAAACCACTCCAAAACACGAGATAACTCCAAACCACTCCAAAACACGAGATAACGCCAAACCACTCCAAAACACGAAATAACTTCAAACCACTCCAAAACACGAGATAACACCAAACCACTCCAAAACACGAGATAACTCCAAACCACTCCAAAACACGAGATAACTCCAAACCACTCCAAAACACGAGATAACTCCAAACCACGAGATAACTCAAAACCACTCCAAAACACGCGATAACTCCAAACCACTCCAAAGCACGAGATAACTCCAATCCACTCCAAAACACGAGACAACTCTCCAAACCACTCCAAAACACGAGATAACTCCAAACCACTCCAAAACACGATTACTCCAAACCACTCCAAAACACGAGATAACTACAAACCACTCCAAAACACGAGATAACTCCAAACCACTCCAAAACACGAGATAACTCCAAACCACTCCAAAACACGAGATAACTCCAAACCACTCCAAAACACGAGATAACTCCAAACCACTCCAAAACACGAGATAACTCCAAACCACTCCAAAACACGAGATAACGCCAAAACACGAGATAACTCCAAACCACTCCAAAACACGAGATAACTCCAAACCACTCCAAAACACGAGATAACTCCAAACCACTCCAAAAAAAGAGATAACTCCAAACCACTCCAAAACACGAGATAACTCCAAACCACTCCAAAACGCGAGATAACTCCAAACCACTCCAAAACACGAGATAACTCCAAAGCACTCCAAAACACGAGATTACTCCAAAACACGAGATAACTCCAAACCACTCCAAAACACGAGACAACTCCAAACCACTCCAAAACACGAGATAACTCCAAACCACTGCAAAACACGAGATAACTCCAAAACACGAGATAACTCCAAACCACTCCAAAACACGAGATAACTCCAAACCACTCCAAAACACGAGATAGCTCCAAAGCACTCCAAAACACGAGATAACTCCAAACCATTCCAAAACACGAGATAACTCCAAACCACTCCAAAACACGAGATAACTCCAAACCACTCCAAAACACGAGATAACTCCAAACCACTCCAAAACACGAGATAACGCCAAAACACGAGATAACTCCAAACCACTCCAAAACACGAGATAACTCCAAACCACTCCAAAACACGAGATAACTCCAAACCACTCCAAAGCACGAGATAACTCCAATCCACTCCAAAACACGAGATAACTCTCCAAACCACTCCAAAACACGAGATAACTCCAACCCGCTCCAAAACACGAGATAACTGCAAACCACTCCAAAACACGAGATAACTCCAAACCACTCCAAAACACGAGATAACTCCAACCCACTCCAAAACACGAGCTAACTCCAAAACACGACATAACTCCAAACCACTCCAAAACACGAGATAACTCCAAACCACTCCAAAACACGAGATAACTGCAAACCACTCAAAACATGAGACAACTCCAAACCACTCCAAAGCACGAGATAACTCCAAACCACTCCAAAACACGAGATAACTCCAAACCACTCCAAAACACGAGATAACTCCAAACCACTGCAAAACACGAGATAACTCCAAAACACGAGATAACTCCAAACCACTCCAAAGCACGAGATAACTCCAAACAACTCCAAAACACGAGATAGCTCCAAAGCACTCCAAAACACGAGATAACTCCAAAACACGAGATAACTCCAAACCACTCCAAAACACGAGATAACTCCAAACCACTCCAAAACACGAGATAACTCCAAACCACTCCAAAACACGAGATAACTCCAAAATACGTAATAACTGCAAACTACTCCAAAACACGAGATAACTTCAAACCACTCCAAAACACGAGATAACTCCAAACCACTCCAAAGCACGAGATAACTCCAAAACACGAGATAACTCCAAACCACTCCAAAACACGAGATAACTCCAAACCACTCCAAAACACGAGATAACTCCAAAACACTCCAAAGCACGAGATAACTCCAATCCACTCCAAAACACGAGATAACTCTCCAAACCACTCCAAAACACGAGATAACTCCAAACCACTCCACAACACGAGATAACTCCAAAACACGAGATAACTCCAAACCACTCCAAAACACGAGATAACTCCAAACCACTCCAAAACACGAGATAACGCCAAACCACTCCAAAACACGAAATAAATCCAAACCACTCCAAAACACGAGATAAAACCAAACCACTCCAAAACACGAGATAACTCCAAACCACTCCAAAACACGAGCTAACTCCAAACCACTCCAAAACACGAGATAACTCCATACCACTCCAAAACACGAGATAACTCCATACCACTCCAAAACACGAGATAACTCCAAACCACTCCAAAACACGAGATAACTCCAAACCACTCAAAACATGAGATAACTCCAAACCACTCCAAAGCACGAGATAACTCCAAACCACTCCAAAACACGAGATAACTCCAAACCACTCCAAAACAAGACATAACTCTCCAAACCACTCCAAAGCACGAGATAACTCTCCAAACCACTACAAAACACGAGATAACTCCAAACTACTCCACAATACGAGATAACTCCAAACCACTCCAAAACACGAGATAACGCCAAACCACTCCAAAACACGAGATAACTCCAAACCACTCCAAAACACGAGACAACTCCAAACCACTCCAAAACACGAGATAACTCCAAACCACTGCAAAACACGAGATAACTCCAAAACACGAGATAACTGCAAACCACTCCAAAACACGAGATAACTCCAAACCACTCCAAAACACGAGATAACTCCAAACCACTCCAAAACACGAGATAACTCCAAAACACTCCAAAGCACGAGATAACTCCAATCCACTCCAAAACACGAGATAACTCTCCAAACCACTCCAAAACACGAGATAACTCCAAGCCACCCCACAACACGAGATAACTCCAAAATACGAGATAACTCCAAACCACTCCAAAACACGAGATAACTCCAAACCACGCCACAACACGAGATAACTCCAAAACACGAGATAACTCCAAACCACTCCAAAACACGAGATAACTCCAAACCACTCCAAAACACGAGATAACGCCAAACCACTCCAAAACACGAAATAACTTCAAACCACTCCAAAACACGAGATAACACCAAACCACTCCAAAACACGAGATAACTCCAAACCACTCCAAAACACGAGATAACTCCAAACCACTCCAAAACACGAGATAACTCCAAACCACTCCAAAACACGAGATAACTCAAAACCACTCCAAAACACGCGATAACTCCAAACCACTCCAAAGCACGAGATAACTCCAATCCACTCCAAAACACGAGACAACTCTCCAAACCACTCCAAAACACGAGATAACTCCAAACCACTCCAAAACACGATTACTCCAAACCACTCCAAAACACGAGATAACTACAAACCACTCCAAAACACGAGATAACTCCAAACCACTCCAAAACACGAGATAACTCCAAACCACTGCAAAACACGAGATAACTCCAAACCACTCCAAAACACGAGATAACTCCAAACCACTCCAAAACACGAGATAACTCCAAACCACTCCAAAACACGAGATAACGCCAAAACACGAGATAACTCCAAACCACTCCAAAACACGAGATAACTCCAAACCACTCCAAAACACGAGATAACTCCAAACCACTCCAAAAAAAGAGATAACTCCAAACCACTCCAAAACACGAGATAACTCCAAACCACTCCAAAACGCGAGATAACTCCAAACCACTCCAAAACACGAGATAACTCCAAAGCACTCCAAAACACGAGATTACTCCAAAACACGAGATAACTCCAAACCACTCCAAAACACGAGACAACTCCAAACCACTCCAAAACACGAGATAACTCCAAACCACTGCAAAACACGAGATAACTCCAAAACACGAGATAACTCCAAACCACTCCAAAACACGAGATAACTCCAAACCACTCCAAAACACGAGATAGCTCCAAAGCACTCCAAAACACGAGATAACTCCAAACCATTCCAAAACACGAGATAACTCCAAACCACTGCAAAACACGAGATAACTCCAAAACACGAGATAACTCCAAACCACTCCAAAACACGAGATAACTCCAAACCACTCCAAAACACGAGATAGCTCCAAAGCACTCCAAAACACGAGATAACTCCAAACCACTCCAAAACACGAGATAACTCCAAACCACTCAAAACACGAGATAACTCCAAACCACTCCAAAACACGAGATAACTCCAAACCACTCCAAAACACGAGATAACTCCAACCCACTCCAAAACACGAGATAACTCCAAACCACTCCAAAATACGAGATAACTCCAAACCACTCCAAAACGCGAGATAACTCCAAACCACACCAAAACACGAGATAACTCCAAACCACTCCAAAACACGAGATTACTCCAAAACACGAGATAACTCCAAACCACTGCAAAACACGAGATAACTCCAAAACACGAGCTAACTCCAAATCACTCCAAAACACGAGATAACTCCAAACCACTCCAAAACACGAGATAACTCCAAACCACTGCAAAACATGAGATAACTCCAAAAAACGAGATAACTCCAAACCACTCCAAAACACGAGATAACTCCAAAACACGAGATAACTCCAAACCACTCCAAAACACGAGATAACTCCAAACCACTCCAAAACACGAGATATTTCCAAACCACTCCAAAACACGAGATAACTCCAAAATACGGAATAACTGCAAACCACTCCTAAACACCAGATAACTCCAAACCACTCCAAAACACGAGATAACTCCAAACCACTCCAAAACACGAGATAACTCCAAAACACGAGATAACTCCAAACCACTCCAAAACACGAGATATCTCCAAACCACTCCAAAACACGAGATAACTCCAAAACACTCCAAAGCACGAGATAACTCCAATCCACTCCAAAACACGAGATAACTCTCCAAACCACTCCAAAACACGAGATAACTCCAAACCACTCCACAACACGAGATAACTCCAAAACACGAGATAACTCCAAACCACTCCAAAACACGAGATAACTCTCCAAACCACGCCAAAACACGAGATAACTCCAAACCACTCCAAAACACGAGATAACTCCAAACCACTCCAAAGCACGAGATAACTCCAAACCACTCCAAAACACGAGATAACTCCATACCACTCCAAAACACAAGATAACTCCATACCACTCCAAAACACGAGATAACTCCAAACCACTCCAAAACACGAGATAACTCCAAACCACTCAAAACATGAGATAACTCCAAACCACTCCAAAGCACGAGATAACTCCAAACCACTCCAAAACACGAGATAACTCCAAACCACTCCAAAACACGAGACAACTCCAAACCACTCCAAAACACGAGATAACTCCAAACCACTGCAAAACACGAGATAACTCCAAAACACGAGATAACTGCAAACCACTCCAAAACACGAGATAACTCCAAACCACTCCAAAACACGAGATAACTCCAAACCACTCCAAAACACGAGATAACTCCAAAACACTCCAAAGCACGAGATAACTCCAATCCACTCCAAAACACGAGATAACTCTCCAAACCACTCCAAAACACGAGATAACTCCAAGCCACCCCACAACACGAGATAACTCCAAAATACGAGATAACTCCAAACCACTCCAAAACACGAGATAACTCCAAACCACGCCACAACACGAGATAACTCCAAAACACGAGATAACTCCAAACCACTCCAAAACACGAGATAACTCCAAACCACTCCAAAACACGAGATAACGCCAAACCACTCCAAAACACGAAATAACTTCAAACCACTCCAAAACACGAGATAACACCAAACCACTCCAAAACACGAGATAACTCCAAACCACTCCAAAACACGAGATAACTCCAAACCACTCCAAAACACGAGATAACTCCAAACCACTCCAAAACACGAGATAACTCAAAACCACTCCAAAACACGCGATAACTCCAAACCACTCCAAAGCACGAGATAACTCCAATCCACTCCAAAACACGAGACAACTCTCCAAACCACTCCAAAACACGAGATAACTCCAAACCACTCCAAAACACGATTACTCCAAACCACTCCAAAACACGAGATAACTACAAACCACTCCAAAACACGAGATAACTCCAAACCACTCCAAAACACGAGATAACTCCAAACCACTCCAAAACACGAGATAACTCCAAACCACTCCAAAACACGAGATAACTCCAAACCACTCCAAAACACGAGATAACTCCAAACCACTCCAAAACACGAGATAACGCCAAAACACGAGATAACTCCAAACCACTCCAAAACACGAGATAACTCCAAACCACTCCAAAACACGAGATAACTCCAAACCACTCCAAAAAAAGAGATAACTCCAAACCACTCCAAAACACGAGATAACTCCAAACCACTCCAAAACGCGAGATAACTCCAAACCACTCCAAAACACGAGATAACTCCAAAGCACTCCAAAACACGAGATTACTCCAAAACACGAGATAACTCCAAACCACTCCAAAACACGAGACAACTCCAAACCACTCCAAAACACGAGATAACTCCAAACCACTGCAAAACACGAGATAACTCCAAAACACGAGATAACTCCAAACCACTCCAAAACACGAGATAACTCCAAACCACTCCAAAACACGAGATAGCTCCAAAGCACTCCAAAACACGAGATAACTCCAAACCATTCCAAAACACGAGATAACTCCAAACCACTCCAAAACACGAGATAACTCCAAACCACTCCAAAACACGAGATAACTCCAAACCACTCCAAAACACGAGATAACGCCAAAACACGAGATAACTCCAAACCACTCCAAAACACGAGATAACTCCAAACCACTCCAAAACACGAGATAACTCCAAACCACTCCAAAGCACGAGATAACTCCAATCCACTCCAAAACACGAGATAACTCTCCAAACCACTCCAAAACACGAGATAACTCCAACCCGCTCCAAAACACGAGATAACTGCAAACCACTCCAAAACACGAGATAACTCCAAACCACTCCAAAACACGAGATAACTCCAACCCACTCCAAAACACGAGCTAACTCCAAAACACGACATAACTCCAAACCACTCCAAAACACGAGATAACTCCAAACCACTCCAAAACACGAGATAACTGCAAACCACTCAAAACATGAGACAACTCCAAACCACTCCAAAGCACGAGATAACTCCAAACCACTCCAAAACACGAGATAACTCCAAACCACTCCAAAACACGAGATAACTCCAAACCACTGCAAAACACGAGATAACTCCAAAACACGAGATAACTCCAAACCACTCCAAAGCACGAGATAACTCCAAACAACTCCAAAACACGAGATAGCTCCAAAGCACTCCAAAACACGAGATAACTCCAAAACACGAGATAACTCCAAACCACTCCAAAACACGAGATAACTCCAAACCACTCCAAAACACGAGATAACTCCAAACCACTCCAAAACACGAGATAACTCCAAAATACGTAATAACTGCAAACTACTCCAAAACACGAGATAACTTCAAACCACTCCAAAACACGAGATAACTCCAAACCACTCCAAAGCACGAGATAACTCCAAAACACGAGATAACTCCAAACCACTCCAAAACACGAGATAACTCCAAACCACTCCAAAACACGAGATAACTCCAAAACACTCCAAAGCACGAGATAACTCCAATCCACTCCAAAACACGAGATAACTCTCCAAACCACTCCAAAACACGAGATAACTCCAAACCACTCCACAACACGAGATAACTCCAAAACACGAGATAACTCCAAACCACTCCAAAACACGAGATAACTCCAAACCACTCCAAAACACGAGATAACGCCAAACCACTCCAAAACACGAAATAAATCCAAACCACTCCAAAACACGAGATAAAACCAAACCACTCCAAAACACGAGATAACTCCAAACCACTCCAAAACACGAGCTAACTCCAAACCACTCCAAAACACGAGATAACATCAAACCACTCAAAAACACGAGATAACTCCAAAACACGAGATAACTCCAAACCACTCCAAAACACGAGATAACTCCCAACCACTCCAAAACACGAGATAACTCCAAAACACGACAAAGCACGAGATAACTCCAATCCACTCCAAAACACGAGATAACTCTCCAAACCACTCCAAAACACGAGATAACTCCAAACCACTCCACAACACGAGATAA
This sequence comes from Somniosus microcephalus, assembly GCF_052327205.1. Classification (NCBI taxonomy): domain Eukaryota; kingdom Metazoa; phylum Chordata; class Chondrichthyes; order Squaliformes; family Somniosidae; genus Somniosus; species Somniosus microcephalus. Next base: position 199,145 of record NW_028225671.1, on the reverse strand, counting down.
CTCCAAAACACGAGATAACGCCAAACCACTCCAAAACACGAGATAACTCCAAACCACTCCAAAACACGAGATAACGCCAAACCACTCCAAAACACGAAATATCTCCAAACTACTCCTAAACACGAGATAACACCAAACCACTCCAAAACACGAGATAACTCCAAACCACTCCAAAACACGAGATAACTCCAAACCACTCCAAAACACGAGATAACTCCAAACCACTCCAAAACACGAGATAGCTCAAAACCACTCCAAAAAACGCGATAACTCCAAACCACTCCAAAACACGAGATATCTCCAAACCACTCCAAAACACGAGATAACTCCAAACCACTCCAAAACACGAGATAACTCCAAACCACTCCAAAACACGAGATAACTCCAAACCACTCCAAAACACGAGATAACTCCAAACCACTCCAAAACACGAGATAACTCCAAACCACACCAAAACACGAGTTTACTCCAAAACACGAAATAACTCCAAACAACTCCAAAACACGAGACAACTCCAAACCACTCCAAAACACGAGATAACTCCAAACCACTGCAAAACATGAGATAACTCCAAAACACGAGATAACTCCAAACCACTCCAAAACACGAGATAACTCCAAACCACTCCAAAACACTAGATAGCTCCAAAGCACTCCAAAACACGAGATAACTCCAAAACACGAGATAACTCCAAACCACTCCAAAACACGAGATAACTCCAAACCACTCCAAAACACGAGATATCTCCAAACCACTCCAAAACACGAGATAACTCCAAAATACGGAATAACTGCAAACCACTCCTAAACACGAGATAACTCCAAACCACTCCAAAACACGAGATAACTCCAAACCACTCCAAAACACGAGATAACTCCAAAACACGAGATAACTCCAAACCACTCCAAAGCACGAGATAACTCCAAACCACTCCAAAACACGAGATAACTCCAAAACACTCCAAAGCACGAGATAACTCCAATCCACTCCAAAGCACGAGATAACTCTCCAAACCACTCCAAAACACGAGATAACTCCAAACCACTCCACAACACGAGATAACTCCAATACACGAGATAACTCCAAACCACTCCAAAACACGAGATAACTCCAAACCACTCCAAAACACGAGATAACGCCAACCACTCCAAAACACGAAATAACTCCAAACCACTCCAAAACCCGAGATAACTCCAAACCACTCCAAAACACGAGATAACTCCAAACCACTCCAAAACACGAGATAACTCCAAACCACGCCAAAACACGAGATAACTCCAAACCACTCCAAAACACGAGATAACTCCAAACCACTCCAAAGCACGAGATAACTCCAATCCACTCCAAAACACGAGATAACTCTCCAAACCACTCCAAAACACGAGATAACTCCAAAACACGAGATAACTCCAAACCACTCCAAAACACGAGATAAATCCAAACCACTCCAAAACACGAGATAACTCCAAACCACTCAAAACATGAGATAACTCCAAACCACTCCAAATCGTGAGATAACTCCAAACCACTCCAAAACATGAGATAACTCCAAACCACTCCAAAACACGAGATTACTCCAAAACACGAGATAACTCCAAACCACTCCAAAACACGAGATAACTCCAAACCACTCCAAAACACGAGATAACTCCAAACCACTCCAAAACACGAGATAGCTCCAAAGCACTCCAAAACACGAGATAACTCCAAAACACGAGATAACTCCAAACCACTCCAAAACACGAGATAACTCCAAACCACTCCAAAACACGAGATAACTCCAAACCACTCCAAAACACGAGATATCTCCAAACCACTCCAAAACACGAGATAACTCCAAAATACGGAATAACTGCAAACCACTCCAAAACACGAGATAACTCCAAACCACTCCAAAACACGAGATAACTCCAAACCACTCCAAAACACGAGATAACTCCAAAACACGAGATAACTCCAAACCACGAGATAACTCCAAACCACTCCACAACACGAGATAACTCCAAAACACGAGATAACTCCAAACCACTCCAAAACACGAGATAACTCCAAACCACTCCAAAACACGAGATAACGCCAAACCACTCCAAAATACGAAATAACTCCAAACCACTCCAAAACACGAGATAACACCAAACCACTCCAAGACACGAGATAACTCCGAACCACTCCAAAACACGAGATAACTCCAAACCACTCCAAAACACGAGATAACTCAAAACCACTCCAAAACACGCGATAACTCCAAACCACTCCAAAACACGAGATAACTCCTAACCACTCCAAAACACGAGAAAACTCCTAACCACTCCAAAACACGAGATAACGCCAAACCACTCCAAAACATGAGATAACTGCAAACCACTCCAAATCACGAGATAACTCCAAACCACTCCAAAACACGAGATAACTCCAAACCACTCCAAAACACGAGATAACGCCAAACCACTTTAAAACACGAGATAACTCCAAACCACTCCAAAACACGAGATAACTCCAAACCACTCCAAAACACGAGATAACTCCAAAACACGAGATAACTCCAAACCACTCCAAAACACGAGACAACTCCAAACCACTCCAAAACACGAGATAACTCCAAACCACTCCAAAACACGAGATAGCTCCAAACCACTCCACAACACGAGATAACTCCAAAACACGAGATAACTCCAAACCACTCCAAAACACGAGATAACTCCAAACCACTCCAAAACACGAGATAACGCCAACCACTCCAAAACACGAAATAACTCCAAACCACTCCAAAACCCGAGATAACTCCAAACCACTCCAAAACACGAGATAACTCCAAACCACTCCAAAACACGAGATAACTCCAAACCACGCCAAAACACGAGATAACTCCAAAACACTCCAAAGCACGAGATAACTCCAATCCACTCCAAAACACGAGATAACTCTCCAAACCACTCCAAAACACGAGATAACTCCAAACCACTCCACAACACGAGATAACTCCAAAACACGAGATAACTCCAAACCACTCCAAAACACGAGATAACTCCAAACCACTCCAAAACACGAGATAACTCCAAACCACTCCAAAACACGAGATAACTCCAAACCACTCCAAAGCACGAGATAACTCCAATCCACTCCAAAACACGAGATAACTCTCCAAACCACTCCAAAACACGAGAAAACTCCAAAACACGAGATAACTCCAAACCACTCCAAAACACGAGATAAATCCAAACCACTCCAAAACACGAGATAACTCCAAACCACTCAAAACATGAGATAACTCCAAACCACTCCAAAGCACGAGATAACTCCAAACCACTCCAAAACACGAGATAACTCCAAACCACTCCAAAACAAGAGATAACTCTCCAAACCACTCCAACACACGAGATAACTCCAAACCACTCCAAAACACGAGATAACTCCAAACCACTCCAAAACACGAGATAACTCCAAACCACTCCAAAACACGAGATAACTCCAAACCACTCCAAAACACGAGATAACTCCAAACCACTCCAAAACACGAGATAACTCCAAACCACTCCAAAACACGAGATAACTCCAAACCACTCCAAAACACGAGATAACTCCAAACCACTCAAAACCCGAGATAACTCCAAACCACTCCAAAACACGAGATAACTCCAAACCACTCCAAAACAAGAGATAACTCCAAACCACTCCAAAACACGAGATAACTCCAAACAACTCCAAATCGTGAGATAACTCCAAACCACTCCAAAACACGAGATAACTCCAAACCACTCCAAAACACGAGATTACTCCAAAACACGGGATAACTCCAAACCACTCCAAAACACGAGATAACTCCAAACCACTCCAAAACACGAGAGAACTTCAAACCACTGCAAAACACGAGATAACTCCAAAACACGAGATAACTCCAAACCAGTCCAAAACACGAGATAACTCCAAACCACTCCAAAACACGAGATAGCTCCAAAGCACTCCAAAACACGAGATAACTCCAAAACACGAGATAACTCCAAACCACTCCAAAACACGAGATAACTCCAAACCACTCCAAAACAAGAGATAACTCTCCAAACCACACCAACACACGAGATAACTCCAAACCACTCCAAAACACGAGATAACTCCAAACCTCTCCAAAACACGAGAAAACTCCAAACCACTCCAAAACACGAGATAACTCCAAACCACTCCAAAACACGAGATAACTCCAAACCACTCCAAAACACGAGATAACTCCAAACCACTCCAAAACACGAGATAACTCCAAACCACTCCAAAACACGAGATAACTCCAAACCACTAAAAACCCGAGATAACTCCAAACCACTCCAAAACACGAGATAACTCCAAACCACTCCAAAACAAGAGATAACTCCAAACCACTCCAAAACACGAGATAACTCCAAACAACTCCAAATCGTGAGATAACTCCAAACCACTCCAAAACATGAGATAACTCCAAACCACTCCAAAACACGAGATTACTCCAAAACACGAGATAACTCCAAACCACTCCAAAACACGAGATAACTCCAAACCACTCCAAAACACGAGATATCTCCAAACCACTCCAAAACACGAGATAACTCCAAAATACGGAATAACTGCAAACCACTCCAAAACACGAGATAACTCCAAACCACTCCAAAACACGAGATAACTCCAAACCACTCCAAAACACGAGATAACTCCAAAACACGAGATAACTCCAAACCACGAGATAACTCCAAACCACTCCACAACACGAGATAACTCCAAAACACGAGATAACTCCAAACCACTCCAAAACACGAGATAACTCCAAACCACTCCAAAACACGAGATAACGCCAAACCACTCCAAAATACGAAATAACTCCAAACCACTCCAAAACACGAGATAACACCAAACCACTCCAAGACACGAGATAACTCCGAACCACTCCAAAACACGAGATAACTCCAAACCACTCCAAAACACGAGATAACTCAAAACCACTCCAAAACACGCGATAACTCCAAACCACTCCAAAACACGAGATAACTCCTAACCACTCCAAAACACGAGAAAACTCCTAACCACTCCAAAACACGAGATAACGCCAAACCACTCCAAAACATGAGATAACTGCAAACCACTCCAAATCACGAGATAACTCCAAACCACTCCAAAACACGAGATAACTCCAAACCACTCCAAAACACGAGATAACGCCAAACCACTTTAAAACACGAGATAACTCCAAACCACTCCAAAACACGAGATAACTCCAAACCACTCCAAAACACGAGATAACTCCAAAACACGAGATAACTCCAAACCACTCCAAAACACGAGACAACTCCAAACCACTCCAAAACACGAGATAACTCCAAACCACTCCAAAACACGAGATAGCTCCAAACCACTCCACAACACGAGATAACTCCAAAACACGAGATAACTCCAAACCACTCCAAAACACGAGATAACTCCAAACCACTCCAAAACACGAGATAACGCCAACCACTCCAAAACACGAAATAACTCCAAACCACTCCAAAACCCGAGATAACTCCAAACCACTCCAAAACACGAGATAACTCCAAACCACTCCAAAACACGAGATAACTCCAATCCACTCCAAAACACGAGATAACTCTCCAAACCACTCCAAAACACGAGATAACTCCAAACCACTCCACAACACGAGATAACTCCAAAACACGAGATAACTCCAAACCACTCCAAAACACGAGATAACTCCAAACCACTCCAAAACACGAGATAACTCCAAACCACTCCAAAACACGAGATAACTCCAAACCACTCCAAAGCACGAGATAACTCCAATCCACTCCAAAACACGAGATAACTCTCCAAACCACTCCAAAACACGAGAAAACTCCAAAACACGAGATAACTCCAAACCACTCCAAAACACGAGATAAATCCAAACCACTCCAAAACACGAGATAACTCCAAACCACTCAAAACATGAGATAACTCCAAACCACTCCAAAGCACGAGATAACTCCAAACCACTCCAAAACACGAGATAACTCCAAACCACTCCAAAACAAGAGATAACTCTCCAAACCACTCCAACACACGAGATAACTCTAAACCACTCCAAAACACGAGATAACTCCAAACCACTCCAAAACACGAGATAACTCCAAACCACTCCAAAACACGAGATAACTCCAAACCACTCCAAAACACGAGATAACTCCAAACCACTCCAAAACACGAGATAACTCCAAACCACTCCAAAACACGAGATAACTCCAAACCACTCCAAAACACGAGATAACTCCAAACCACTCAAAACCCGAGATAACTCCAAACCACTCCAAAACACGAGATAACTCCAAACCACTCCAAAACAAGAGATAACTCCAAACCACTCCAAAACACGAGATAACTCCAAACAACTCCAAATCGTGAGATAACTCCAAACCACTCCAAAACACGAGATAACTCCAAACCACTCCAAAACACGAGATTACTCCAAAACACGAGATAACTCCAAACCACTCCAAAACACGAGATAACTCCAAACCACTCCAAAACACGAGAGAACTTCAAACCACTGCAAAACACGAGATAACGCCAAAACACGAGATAACTCCAAACCAGTCCAAAACACGAGATAACTCCAAACCACTCCAAAACACGAGATAGCTCCAAAGCACTCCAAAACACGAGATAACTCCAAAACACGAGATAACTCCAAACCACTCCAAAACACGAGATAACTCCAAACCACTCCAAAACACGAGATAACTCCAAACCACTCCAAAACACGAGATATCTCCAAACCACTCCAAAACACGAGATAACTCCAAAATACGGAATAACTGCAAACCACTCCAAAACACGAGATAACTCCAAACCACTCCAAAACACGAGATAACTCCAAACCACTCCAAAACACGAGATAACTCCAAAACACGAGATAACTCCAAACCACGAGATAACTCCAAACCACTCCACAACACGAGATAACTCCAAAACACGAGATAACTCCAAACCACTCCAAAACACGAGATAACTCCAAACCACTCCAAAACACGAGATAACGCCAAACCACTCCGAAATACGAAATAACTCCAAACCACTCCAAAACACGAGATAACACCAAACCACTCCAAGACACGAGATAACTCCGAACCACTCCAAAACACGAGATAACTCCAAACCACTCCAAAACACGAGATAACTCAAAACCACTCCAAAACACGCGATAACTCCAAACCACTCCAAAACACGAGATAACTCCAAACCACTCCAAAACACGAGAAAACTCCTAACCACTCCAAAACACGAGATAACGCCAAACCACTCCAAAACATGAGATAACTGCAAACCACTCCAAATCACGAGATAACTCCAAACCACTCCAAAACACGAGATAACTCCAAACCACTCCAAAACACGAGATAACGCCAAACCACTTTAAAACACGAGATAACTCCAAACCACTCCAAAACACGAGATAACTCCAAACCACTCCAAAACACGAGATAACTCCAAAACACGAGATAACTCCAAACCACTCCAAAACACGAGACAACTCCAAACCACTCCAAAACACGAGATAACTCCAAACCACTCCAAAACACGAGATAGCTCCAAACCACTCCAAAACACGAGATAACTCCAAAACACGAGATAACTCCAAACCACTCCAAAACACGAGATAACTCCAAACCACTCAAAACACGAGATAACTCCAAACCACTCCAAAACACGAGATAACTCCAAACCACTCCAAAACACGAGATAACTCCAACCCACTCCAAAACACGAGATAACTCCAAACCACTCCAAAATACGAGATAACTCCAAACCACTCCAAAACGCGAGATAACTCCAAACCACACCAAAACACGAGATAACTGCAAACCACTCCAAAACACGAGATTACTCCAAAACACGAGATAACTCCAAACCACTGCAAAACACGAGATAACTCCAAAACACGAGCTAACTCCAAATCACTCCAAAACACGAGATAACTCCAAACCACTCCAAAACACGAGATAACTCCAAACCACTGCAAAACATGAGATAACTCCAAAAAACGAGATAACTCCAATCCACTCCAAAACACGAGATAACTCTCCAAACCACTCCAAAACACGAGATAACTCCAAGCCACCCCACAACACGAGATAACTCCAAAATACGAGATAACTCCAAACCACTCCAAAACACGAGATAACTCCAAACCACTCCACAACACGAGATAACTCCAAAACACGAGATAACTCCAAACCACTCCAAAACACGAGATAACTCCAAACCACTCCAAAACACGAGATAACGCCAAACCACTCCAAAACACGAAATAACTTCAAACCACTCCAAAACACGAGATAACACCAAACCACTCCAAAACACGAGATAACTCCAAACCACACCAAAACACGAGATAACTCCAAACCACTCCAAAACACGAGATAACTCCAAACCACTCCAAAACACGAGATAACTCAAAACCACTCCAAAACACGCGATAACTCCAAACCACTCCAAAGCACGAGATAACTCCAATCCACTCCAAAACACGAGATAACTCTCCAAACCACTCCAAAACACGAGATAACTCCAAACCACTCCAAAACACGATTACTCCAAACCACTCCAAAACACGAGATAACTACAAACCACTCCAAAACACGAGATAACTCCAAACCACTCCAAAACACGAGATAACTCCAAACCACTCCAAAACACGAGATAACTCCAAACCACTCCAAAACACGAGATAACTCCAAACCATTCCAAAACACGAGATAACTCCAAACCACTCCAAAACACGAGATAACTCCAAACCACTCCAAAACACGAGATAACTCCAAACCACTCCAAAACACGAGATAACGCCAAAACACGAGATAACTCCAAACCACTCCAAAACACGAGATAACTCCAAACCACTCCAAAACACGAGATAACTCCAAACCACTCCAAAAAAAGAGATAACTCCAAACCACTCCAAAACACGAGATAACTCCAAACCACTCCAAAACGCGAGATAACTCCAAACCACTCCAAAACACGAGATAACTCCAAAGCACTCCAAAACACGAGATTACTCCAAAACACGAGATAACTCCAAACCACTGCAAAACACGAGACAACTCCAAACCACTCCAAAACACGAGATAACTCCAAACCACTGCAAAACACGAGATAACTCCAAAACACGAGATAACTCCAAACCACTCCAAAACTCGAGATAACTCCAAACCACTCCAAAACACGAGATAGCTCCAAAGCACTCCAAAACAAGAGATAACTCCAAACCATTCCAAAACACGAGATAACTCCAAACCACTCCAAAACACGAGATAACTCCAAACCACTCCAAAACACGAGATAACTCCAAACCACTCCAAAACACGAGATAACTCAAAACCACTCCAAAACACGCGATAACTCCAAACCACTCCAAAGCACGAGATAACTCCAATCCACTCCAAAACACGAGATAACTCTCCAAACCACTCCAAAACACGAGATAACTCCAAACCACTCCAAAACACGATTACTCCAAACCACTCCAAAACACGAGATAACTACAAACCACTCCAAAACACGAGATAACTCCAAACCACTCCAAAACACGAGATAACTCCAAACCACTCCAAAACACGAGATAACTCCAAACCACTCCAAAACACGAGATAACTCCAAACCATTCCAAAACACGAGATAACTCCAAACCACTCCCAAACACGAGATAACTCCAAACCACTCCAAAACACGAGATAACTCCAAACCACTCCAAAACACGAGATAACGCCAAAACACGAGATAACTCCAAACCACTCCAAAACACGAGATAACTCCAAACCACTCCAAAACACGAGATAACTCCAAACCACTCCAAAAAAAGAGATAACTCCAAACCACTCCAAAACACGAGATAACTCCAAACCACTCCAAAACGCGAGATAACTCCAAACCACTCCAAAACACGAGATAACTCCAAAGCACTCCAAAACACGAGATTACTCCAAAACACGAGATAACTCCAAACCACTCCAAAACACGAGACAACTCCAAACCACTCCAAAACACGAGATAACTCCAAACCACTGCAAAACACGAGATAACTCCAAAACACGAGATAACTCCAAACCACTCCAAAACTCGAGATAACTCCAAACCACTCCAAAACACGAGATAGCTCCAAAGCACTCCAAAACACGAGATAACTCCAAACCATTCCAAAACACGAGATAACTCCAAACCACTCCAAAACACGAGATAACTCCAAACCACTCCAAAACACGAGATAACTCCAAACCACTCCAAAGCACGAGATAACTCCAATCCACTCCAAAACACGAGATAACTCTCCAAACCACTCCAAAACACGAGATAACTCCAAACCACTCCAAAACACGATTACTCCAAACCACTCCAAAACACGAGATAACTACAAACCACTCCAAAACACGAGATAACTCCAAACCACTCCAAAACACGAGATAACTCCAAACCACACCAAAACACGAGTTTACTCCAAAACACGAGATAACTCCAAACAACTCCAAAACACGAGACAACTCCAAACCACTCCAAAACACGAGATAACTCCAAACCACTGCAAAACATGAGATAACTCCAAAACACGAGATAACTCCAAACCACTCCAAAACACGAGATAACTCCAAACCACTCCAAAACACGAGATAACTCCAAAACACTCCAAAGCACGAGATAACTCCAATCCACTCCAAAGCACGAGATAACTCTCCAAACCACTCCAAAACACGAGATAACTCCAAACCACTCAACAACACGAGATAACTCCAAAACACGAGATAAGTCCAAACCACTCCAAAACACGAGATAACTCCAAACCACTCCAAAACACGAGATAACGCCAACGACTCCAAAACACGAAATAACTCCAAACCACTCCAAAACCCGAGATAACTCCAAACCACTCCAAAACACGAGATAACTCCAAACCACTCCAAAACACGAGATAACTCCAAACCACGCCAAAACACGAGATAACTCCAAACCACTCCAAAACACGAGATAACTCCAAACCACTCAAAACATGAGATAACTCCAAACCACTCCAAAACACGAGATAACTCCAAAGCACTCCAAAACACGAGATTACTCCAAAACACGAGATAACTCCAAACCACTGCAAAACACGAGACAACTCCAAACCACTCCAAAACACGAGATAACTCCAAACCACTGCAAAACACGAGATAACTCCAAAACACGAGATAACTCCAAACCACTCCAAAACTCGAGATAACTCCAAACCACTCCAAAACACGAGATAGCTCCAAAGCACTCCAAAACACGAGATAACTCCAAACCATTCCAAAACACGAGATAAATCCAAACCACTCCAAAACACGAGATAACTCCAAACCACTCCAAAACACGAGATAACTCCAAACCACTCCAAAACACGAGATAACTCAAAACCACTCCAAAACACGCGATAACTCCAAACCACTCCAAAGCACGAGATAACTCCAATCCACTCCAAAACACGAGATAACTCTCCAAACCACTCCAAAACACGAGATAACTCCAAACCACTCCAAAACACGATTACTCCAAACCACTCCAAAACACGAGATAACTACAAACCACTCCAAAACACGAGATAACTCCAAACCACTCCAAAACACGAGATAACTCCAAACCACTCCAAAACACGAGATAACTCCAAACCCCTCCAAAACACGAGATAACTCCAAACCATTCCAAAACACGAGATAACTCCAAACCACTCCAAAACACGAGATAACTCCAAACCACTCCAAAACACGAGATAACTCCAAACCACTCCAAAACACGAGATAACGCCAAAACACGAGATAACTCCAAACCACTCCAAAACACGAGATAACTCCAAACCACTCCAAAACACGAGATAACTCCAAACCACTCCAAAAAAAGAGATAACTCCAAACCACTCCAAAACACGAGATAACTCCAAACCACTCCAAAACGCGAGATAACTCCAAACCACTCCAAAACACGAGATAACTCCAAAGCACTCCAAAACACGAGATTACTCCAAAACACGAGATAACTCCAAACCACTCCAAAACACGAGACAACTCCAAACCACTCCAAAACACGAGATAACTCCAAACCACTGCAAAACACGAGATAACTCCAAAACACGAGATAACTCCAAACCACTCCAAAACTCGAGATAACTCCAAACCACTCCAAAACACGAGATAGCTCCAAAGCACTCCAAAACACGAGATAACTCCAAACCATTCCAAAACACGAGATAACTCCAAACCACTCCAAAACACGAGATAACTCCAAACCACTCCAAAACACGAGATAACTCCAAACCACTCCAAAGCACGAGATAACTCCAATCCACTCCAAAACACGAGATAACTCTCCAAACCACTCCAAAACACGAGATAACTCCAAACCACTCCAAAACACGATTACTCCAAACCACTCCAAAACACGAGATAACTACAAACCACTCCAAAACACGAGATAACTCCAAACCACTCCAAAACACGAGATAACTCCAAACCACACCAAAACACGAGTTTACTCCAAAACACGAGATAACTCCAAACAACTCCAAAACACGAGACAACTCCAAACCACTCCAAAACACGAGATAACTCCAAACCACTGCAAAACATGAGATAACTCCAAAACACGAGATAACTCCAAACCACTCCAAAACACGAGATAACTCCAAACCACTCCAAAACACGAGATAACTCCAAAACACTCCAAAGCACGAGATAACTCCAATCCACTCCAAAGCACGAGATAACTCTCCAAACCACTCCAAAACACGAGATAACTCCAAACCACTCAACAACACGAGATAACTCCAAAACACGAGATAACTCCAAACCACTCCAAAACACGAGATAACTCCAAACCACTCCAAAACACGAGATAACGCCAACGACTCCAAAACACGAAATAACTCCAAACCACTCCAAAACCCGAGATAACTCCAAACCACTCCAAAACACGAGATAACTCCAAACCACTCCAAAACACGAGATAACTCCAAACCACGCCAAAACACGAGATAACTCCAAACCACTCCAAAACACGAGATAACTCCAAACCACTCAAAACATGAGATAACTCCAAACCACTCCAAAGCACGAGATAACTCCAAACCACTCCAAAACACGAGATAACTCCAAACCACTCCAAAACAAGAGATAACTCTGCAAACCACTCCAACACACGAGATAACTCCAAACCACTCCAAAACACGAGATAACTCCAAACCACTCCAAAACACGAGAAAACTCCAAACCACTCCAAAACACGAGATAACTCCAAACCACTCCAAAACACGAGATAACTCCAAACCACTCCAAAACACGAGATAACTCCAAACCACTCCAAAACACGAGATAACTCCAAACCACTCCAAAACACGAGATAACTCCAAACCACTCAAAACCCGAGATAACTCCAAACCACTCCAAAACACGAGATAACTCCAAACCACTCCAAAACAAGAGATAACTCCAAACCACTCCAAAACACGAGATAACTCCAAACAACTCCAAATCGTGAGATAACTCCAAACCACTCCAAAACATGAGATAACTCCAAACCACTCCAAAACACGAGATTACTCCAAAACACGAGATAACTCCAAACCACTCCAAAACACGAGATAACTCCAAACCACTCCAAAACACGAGAGAACTTCAAACCACTGCAAAACACGAGATAACTCCAAAACACGAGATAACTCCAAACCAGTCCAAAACACGAGATAACTCCAAACCACTCCAAAACACGAGATAGCTCCAAAGCACTCCAAAACACGAGATAACTCCAAAACACGAGATAACTCCAAACCACTCCAAAACACGAGATAACTCCAAACCACTCCAAAACACGAGATAACTCCAAACCACTCCAAAACACGAGATATCTCCAAACCACTCCAAAACACGAGATAACTCCAAAATACGGAATAACTGCAAACCACTCCAAAACACGAGATAACTCCAAACCACTCCAAAACACGAGATAACTCCAAACCACTCCAAAACACGAGATAACTCCAAAACACGAGATAACTCCAAACCACGAGATAACTCCAAACCACTCCACAACACGAGATAACTCCAAAACACGAGATAACTCCAAACCACTCCAAAACACGAGATAACTCCAAACCACTCCAAAACACGAGATAACGCCAAACCACTCCAAAATACGAAATAACTCCAAACCACTCCAAAACACGAGATAACACCAAACCACTCCAAGACACGAGATAACTCCGAACCACTCCAAAACACGAGATAACTCCAAACCACGAGATAACTCAAAACCACTCCAAAACACGCGATAACTCCAAACCACTCCAAAACACGAGATAACTCCTAACCACTCCAAAACACGAGAAAACTCCTAACCACTCCAAAACACGAGATAACGCCAAACCACTCCAAAACATGAGATAACTGCAAACCACTCCAAATCACGAGATAACTCCAAACCACTCCAAAACACGAGATAACTCCAAACCACTCCAAAACACGAGATAACGCCAAACCACTTTAAAACACGAGATAACTCCAAACCACTCCAAAACACGAGATAACTCCAAACCACTCCAAAACACGAGATAACTCCAAAACACGAGATAACTCCAAACCACTCCAAAACACGAGACAACTCCAAACCACTCCAAAACACGAGATAACTCCAAACCACTCCAAAACACGAGATAGCTCCAAACCACTCCACAACACGAGATAACTCCAAAACACGAGATAACTCCAAACCACTCCAAAACACGAGATAACTCCAAACCACTCCAAAACACGAGATAACGCCAACCACTCCAAAACACGAAATAACTCCAAACCACTCCAAAACCTGAGATAACTCCAAACCACTCCAAAACACGAGATAACTCCAAACCACTCCAAAACACGAGATAACTCCAAACCACGCCAAAACACGAGATAACTCCAAAACACTCCAAAGCACGAGATAACTCCAATCCACTCCAAAACACGAGATAACTCTCCAAACCACTCCAAAACACGAGATAACTCCAAACCACTCCACAACACGAGATAACTCCAAAACACGAGATAACTCCAAACCACTCCAAAACACGAGATAACTCCAAACCACTCCAAAACACGAGATAACTCCAAACCACTCCAAAACACGAGATAACTCCAAACCACTCCAAAACACGAGATAACTCCAAACCACTCCAAAGCACGAGATAACTCCAATCCACTCCAAAACACGAGATAACTCTCCAAACCACTCCAAAACACGAGAAAACTCCAAAACACGAGATAACTCCAAACCACTCCAAAACACGAGATAAATCCAAACCACTCCAAAACACGAGATAACTCCAAACCACTCAAAACATGAGATAACTCCAAACCACTCCAAAGCACGAGATAACTCCAAACCACTCCAAAACACGAGATAACTCCAAACCACTCCAAAACAAGAGATAACTCTCCAAACCACTCCAACACACGAGATAACTCCAAACCACTCCAAAACACGAGATAACTCCAAACCACTCCAAAACACGAGATAACTCCAAACCACTCCAAAACACGAGATAACTCCAAACCACTCCAAAACACGAGATAACTCCAAACCACTCCAAAACACGAGATAACTCCAAACCACTCCAAAACACGAGATAACTCCAAACCACTCCAAAACACGAGATAACTCCAAACCACTCAAAACCCGAGATAACTCCAAACCACTCCAAAACACGAGATAACTCCAAACCACTCCAAAACAAGAGATAACTCCAAACCACTCCAAAACACGAGATAACTCCAAACAACTCCAAATCGTGAGATAACTCCAAACCACTCCAAAACACGAGATAACTCCAAACCACTCCAAAACACGAGATTACTCCAAAACACGAGATAACTCCAAACCACTCCAAAACACGAGATAACTCCAAACCACTCCAAAACACGAGAGAACTTCAAACCACTGCAAAACACGAGATAACTCCAAAACACGAGATAACTCCAAACCAGTCCAAAACACGAGATAACTCCAAACCACTCCAAAACACGAGATAGCTCCAAAGCACTCCAAAACACGAGATAACTCCAAAACACGAGATAACTCCAAACCACTCCAAAACACGAGATAACTCCAAACCACTCCAAAACACGAGATAACTCCAAAATACGGAATAACTGCAAACCACTCCAAAACACGAGATAACTCCAAACCACTCCAAAACACGAGATAACTCCAAACCACTCCAAAACACGAGATAACTCCAAAACACGAGATAACTCCAAACCACGAGATAACTCCAAACCACTCCACAACACGAGATAACTCCAAAACACGAGATAACTCCAAACCACTCCAAAACACGAGATAACTCCAAACCACTCCAAAACACGAGATAACGCCAAACCACTCCAAAATACGAAATAACTCCAAACCACTCCAAAACACGAGATAACACCAAACCACTCCAAGACACGAGATAACTCCGAACCACTCCAAAACACGAGATAACTCCAAACCACTCCAAAACACGAGATAACTCCAAACCACTCCAAAACACGAGATAACTCCAAACCACTCCAAAACACGAGATAACTCCAAACCACTCCAAAACACGAGATAACTCCAAACCACTCAAAACCCGAGATAACTCCAAACCACTCCAAAACATGAGATAACTCCAAACCACTCCAAAACAAGAGATAACTCCAAACCACTCCAAAACACGAGATAACTCCAAACAACTCCAAATCGTGAGATAACTCCAAACCACTCCAAAACACGAGATAACTCCAAACCACTCCAAAACACGAGATTACTCCAAAACACGAGATAACTCCAAACCACTCCAAAACACGAGATAACTCCAAACCACTCCAAAACACGAGAGAACTTGAAACCACTGCAAAACACGAGATAACTCCAAAACACGAGATAACTCCAAACCAGTCCAAAACACGAGATAACTCCAAACCACTCCAAAACACGAGATAGCTCCAAAGCACTCCAAAACACGAGATAACTCCAAAACACGAGATAACTCCAAACCACTCCAAAACACGAGATAACTCCAAACCACTCCAAAACACGAGATAACTCCAAACCACTCCAAAACACGAGATATCTCCAAACCACTCCAAAACACGAGATAACTCCAAAATACGGAATAACTGCAAACCACTCCAAAACACGAGATAACTCCAAACCACTCCAAAACACGAGATAACTCCAAACCACTCCAAAACACGAGATAACTCCAAAACACGAGATAACTCCAAACCACGAGATAACTCCAAACCACTCCACAACACGAGATAACTCCAAAACACGAGATAACTCCAAACCACTCCAAAACACGAGATAACTCCAAACCACTCCAAAATACGAAATAACTCCAAACCACTCCAAAACACGAGATAACACCAAACCACTCCAAGACACGAGATAACTCCGAACCACTCCAAAACACGAGAAAGCTCCAAACCACTCCAAAACACGAGATAACTCCAAACCACTCCAAAACACGAGATAACGCCAAAACACGAGATAACTCCAAACCACTCCAAAACACGAGATAACTCCAAACCACTCCAAAACACGAGAAAACTCCAAAACACGAGATAACTCCAAACCACTCCAAAACACGAGATAAATCCAAACCACTCCAAAACACGAGATAACTCCAAACCACTCAAAACATGAGATAACTCCAAACCACTCCAAAGCACGAGATAACTCCAAACCACTCCAAAACACGAGATAACTCCAAACCACTCCAAAACAAGAGATAACTCTCCAAACCACTCCAACACACGAGATAACTCCAAACCACTCCAAAACACGAGATAACTCCAAACCACTCCAAAACACGAGATAACTCCAAACCACTCCAAAACACGAGATAACTCCAAACCACTCCAAAACACGAGATAACTCCAAACCACTCCAAAACACGAGATAACTCCAAACCACTCCAAAACACGAGATAACTCCAAACCACTCCAAAACACGAGATCACTCCAAACCACTCAAAACCCGAGATAACTCCAAACCACTCCAAAACACGAGATAACTCCAAACCACTCCAAAACAAGAGATAACTCCAAACCACTCCAAAACACGAGATAACTCCAAACAACTCCAAATCGTGAGATAACTCCAAACCACTCCAAAACACGAGATAACTCCAAACCACTCCAAAACACGAGATTACTCCAAAACACGAGATAACTCCAAACCACTCCAAAACACGAGATAACTCCAAACCACTCCAAAACACGAGAGAACTTCAAACCACTGCAAAACACGAGATAACTCCAAAACACGAGATAACTCCAAACCAGTCCAAAACACGAGATAACTCCAAACCACTCCAAAACACGAGATAGCTCCAAAGCACTCCAAAACACGAGATAACTCCAAAACACGAGATAACTCCAAACCACTCCAAAACACGAGATAACTCCAAACCACTCCAAAACACGAGATAACTCCAAACCACTCCAAAACACGAGATATCTCCAAACCACTCCAAAACACGAGATAACTCCAAAATACGGAATAACTGCAAACCACTCCAAAACACGAGATAACTCCAAACCACTCCAAAACACGAGATAACTCCAAACCACTCCAAAACACGAGATAACTCCAAAACACGAGATAACTCCAAACCACGAGATAACTCCAAACCACTCCACAACACGAGATAACTCCAAAACACGAGATAACTCCAAACCACTCCAAAACACGAGATAACTCCAAACCACTCCAAAACACGAGATAACGCCAAACCACTCCAAAATACGAAATAACTCCAAACCACTCCAAAACACGAGATAACACCAAACCACTCCAAGACACGAGATAACTCCGAACCACTCCAAAACACGAGATAACTCCAAACCACTCCAAAACACGAGATAACTCAAAACCACTCCAAAACACGCGATAACTCCAAACCACTCCAAAACACGAGATAACTCCAAACCACTCCAAAACACGAGAAAACTCCTAACCACTCCAAAACACGAGATAACGCCAAACCACTCCAAAACATGAGATAACTGCAAACCACTCCAAATCACGAGATAACTCCAAACCACTCCAAAACACGAGATAACTCCAAACCACTCCAAAACACGAGATAACGCCAAACCACTTTAAAACACGAGATAACTCCAAACCACTCCAAAACACGAGATAACTCCAAACCACTCCAAAACACGAGATAACTCCAAAACACGAGATAACTCCAAACCACTCCAAAACACGAGACAACTCCAAACCACTCCAAAACACGAGATAACTCCAAACCACTCCAAAACACGAGATAGCTCCAAACCACTCCAAAACATGAGATAACTCCAAAACACGAGATAACTCCAAACAACTCCAAAACACGAGATAACTCCAAACCACTCAAAACACGAGATAACTCCAAACCACTCCAAAACACGAGATAACTCCAAACCACTCCAAAACACGAGATAACACCAACCCACTCCAAAACACGAGATAACTCCAAACCACTCCAAAATACGAGATAACTCCAAACCACTCCAAAACGCGAGATAACTCCAAACCACACCAAAACACGAGATAACTGCAAACCACTCCAAAACACGAGATTACTCCAAAACACGAGATAACTCCAAACCACTGCAAAACACGAGATAACTCCAAAACACGAGCTAACTCCAAATCACTCCAAAACACGAGATAACTCCAAACCACTCCAAAACACGAGATAACTCCAAACCACTGCAAAACATGAGATAACTCCAAAAAACGAGATAACTCCAATCCACTCCAAAACACGAGATAACTCTCCAAACCACTCCAAAACACGAGATAACTCCAAGCCACCCCACAACACGAGATAACTCCAAAATACGAGATAACTCCAAACCACTCCAAAACACGAGATAACTCCAAACCACTCCACAACACGAGATAACTCCAAAACACGAGATAACTCCAAACCACTCCAAAACACGAGATAACTCCAAACCACTCCAAAACACGAGATAACGCCAAACCACTCCAAAACACGAAATAACTTCAAACCACTCCAAAACACGAGATAACACCAAACCACTCCAAAACACGAGATAACTCCAAACCACTCCAAAACACGAGATAACTCCAAACCACTCCAAAACACGAGATAACTCCAAACCACTCCAAAACACGAGATAACTCAAAACCACTCCAAAACACGCGATAACTCCAAACCACTCCAAAGCACGAGATAACTCCAATCCACTCCAAAACACGAGATAACTCTCCAAACCACTCCAAAACACGAGATAACTCCAAACCACTCCAAAACACGATTACTCCAAACCACTCCAAAACACGAGATAACTACAAACCACTCCAAAACACGAGATAACTCCAAACCACTCCAAAACACGAGATAACTCCAAACCACTCCAAAACACGAGATAACTCCAAACCACTCCAAAACACGAGATAACTCCAAACCATTCCAAAACACGAGATAACTCCAAACCACTCCAAAACACGAGATAACTCCAAACCACTCCAAAACACGAGATAACTCCAAACCACTCCAAAACACGAGATAGCTCCAAACCACTCCACAACACGAGATAACTCCAAAACACGAGATAACTCCAAACCACTCCAAAACACGAGATAACTCCAAACCACTCCAAAACACGAGATAACGCCAACCACTCCAAAACACGAAATAACTCCAAACCACTCCAAAACCCGAGATAACTCCAAACCACTCCAAAACACGAGATAACTCCAAACCACTCCAAAACACGAGATAACTCCAAACCACGCCAAAACACGAGATAACTCCAAAACACTCCAAAGCACGAGATAACTCCAATCCACTCCAAAACACGAGATAACTCTCCAAACCACTCCAAAACACGAGATAACTCCAAACCACTCCACAACACGAGATAACTCCAAAACACGAGATAACTCCAAACCACTCCAAAACACGAGATAACTCCAAACCACTCCAAAACACGAGATAACTCCAAACCACTCCAAAACACGAGATAACTCCAAACCACTCCAAAACACGAGATAACTCCAAACCACTCCAAAGCACGAGATAACTCCAATCCACTCCAAAACACGAGATAACTCTCCAAACCACTCCAAAACACGAGAAAACTCCAAAACACGAGATAACTCCAAACCACTCCAAAACACGAGATAAATCCAAACCACTCCAAAACACGAGACAACTCCAAACCACTCAAAACATGAGATAACTCCAAACCACTCCAAAGCACGAGATAACTCCAAACCACCCCAAAACACGAGATAACTCCAAACCACTCCAAAACAAGAGATAACTCTCCAAACCACTCCAACACACGAGATAACTCCAAACCACTCCAAAACACGAGATAACTCCAAACCACTCCAAAACACGAGATAACTCCAAACCACTCCAAAACACGAGATAACTCCAAACCACTCCAAAACACGAGATAACTCCAAACCACTCCAAAACACGAGATAACTCCAAACCACTCCAAAACACGAGATAACTCCAAACCACTCCAAAACACGAGATAACTCCAAACCACTCAAAACCCGAGATAACTCCAAACCACTCCAAAACACGAGATAACTCCAAACCACTCCAAAACAAGAGATAACTCCAAACCACTCCAAAACACGAGATAACTCCAAACAACTCCAAATCGTGAGATAACTCCAAACCACTCCAAAACACGAGATAACTCCAAACCACTCCAAAACACGAGATTACTCCAAAACACGAGATAACTCCAAACCACTCCAAAACACGGGATAACTCCAAACCACTCCAAAACACGAGAGAACTTCAAACCACTGCAAAACACGAGATAACTCCAAAACACGAGATAACTCCAAACCAGTCCAAAACACGAGATAACTCCAAACCACTCCAAAACACGAGATAGCTCCAAAGCACTCCAAAACACGAGATAACTCCAAAACACGAGATAACTCCAAACCACTCCAAAACACGAGATAACTCCAAACCACTCCAAAACACGAGATAACTCCAAAATACGGAATAACTGCAAACCACTCCAAAACACGAGATAACTCCAAACCACTCCAAAACACGAGATAACTCCAAACCACTCCAAAACACGAGATAACTCCAAAACACGAGATAACTCCAAACCACGAGATAACTCCAAACCACTCCACAACACGAGATAACTCCAAAACACGAGATAACTCCAAACCACTCCAAAACACGAGATAACTCCAAACCACTCCAAAACACGAGATAACGCCAAACCACTCCAAAATACGAAATAACTCCAAACCACTCCAAAACACGAGATAACACCAAACCACTCCAAGACACGAGATAACTCCGAACCACTCCAAAACACGAGATAACTCCAAACCACTCCAAAACACGAGATAACTCCAAACCACTCCAAAACACGAGATAACTCCAAACCACTCCAAAACACGAGATAACTCCAAACCACTCCAAAACACGAGATAACTCCAAACCACTCAAAACCCGAGATAACTCCAAACCACTCCAAAACACGAGATAACTCCAAACCACTCCAAAACAAGAGATAACTCCAAACCACTCCAAAACACGAGATAACTCCAAACAACTCCAAATCGTGAGATAACTCCAAACCACTCCAAAACACGAGATAACTCCAAACCACTCCAAAACACGAGATTACTCCAAAACACGAGATAACTCCAAACCACTCCAAAGCACGAGATAACTCCAAACCACTCCAAAACACGAGAGAACTTCAAACCACTGCAAAACACGAGATAACTCCAAAACACGAGATAACTCCAAACCAGTCCAAAACACGAGATAACTCCAAACCACTCCAAAACACGAGATAGCTCCAAAGCACTCCAAAACACGAGATAACTCCAAACCACTCCAAAACACGAGATAACTCCAAACCACTCCAAAACACGAGATAACTCCAAACCACTCCAAAACACGAGATATCTCCAAACCACTCCAAAACACGAGATAACTCCAAAATACGGAATAACTGCAAACCACTCCAAAACACGAGATAACTCCAAACCACTCCAAAACACGAGATAACTCCAAACCACTCCAAAACACGAGATAACTCCAAAACACGAGATAACTCCAAACCACGAGATAACTCCAAACCACACCACAACACGAGATAACTCCAAAACACGAGATAACTCCAAACCACTCCAAAACACGAGATAACTCCAAACCACTCCAAAATACGAAATAACTCCAAACCACTCCAAAACACGAGATAACACCAAACCACTCCAAGACACGAGATAACTCCGAACCACTCCAAAACACGAGAAAGCTCCAAACCACTCCAAAACACGAGATAACTCCAAACCACTCCAAAACACGAGATAACGCCAAAACACGAGATAACTCCAAACCACTCCAAAACACGAGATATCTCCAAACCACTCCAAAACACGAGAAAACTCCAAAACACGAGATAACTCCAAACCACTCCAAAACACGAGATAAATCCAAACCACTCCAAAACACGAGATAACTCCAAACCACTCAAAACATGAGATAACTCCAAACCACTCCAAAGCACGAGATAACTCCAAACCACTCCAAAACACGAGATAACTCCAAACCACTCCAAAACAAGAGATAACTCTCCAAACCACTCCAACACACGAGATAACTCCAAACCACTCCAAAACACGAGATAACTCCAAACCACTCCAAAACACGAGATAACTCCAAACCACTCCAAAACACGAGATAACTCCAAACCACTCCAAAACACGAGATAACTCCAAACCACTCCAAAACACGAGATCACTCCAAACCACTCAAAACCCGAGATAACTCCAAACCACTCCAAAACACGAGATAACTCCAAACCACTCCAAAACAAGAGATAACTCCAAACCACTCCAAAACACGAGATAACTCCAAACAACTCCAAATCGTGAGATAACTCCAAACCACTCCAAAACACGAGATAACTCCAAACCACTCCAAAACACGAGATTACTCCAAAACACGAGATAACTCCAAACCACTCCAAAACACGAGATAACTCCAAACCACTCCAAAACACGAGAGAACTTCAAACCACTGCAAAACACGAGATAACTCCAAAACACGAGATAACTCCAAACCAGTCCAAAACACGAGATAACTCCAAACCACTCCAAAACACGAGATAGCTCCAAAGCA
Organism: Somniosus microcephalus; assembly: GCF_052327205.1. NCBI lineage: Eukaryota > Metazoa > Chordata > Chondrichthyes > Squaliformes > Somniosidae > Somniosus > Somniosus microcephalus. The sequence goes on along the minus strand of NW_028225671.1, from coordinate 174,925 downwards.
CTCCAAAACACGAGATAACTCCAAAACACGAGATAACTCCAAACCACTCCAAAACACGAGATAACTCCAAACCACTCCAAAACACGAGATAACTCCAAACCACTCCAAAACACGAGATATCTCCAAACCACTCCAAAACACGAGATAACTCCAAAATACGGAATAACTGCAAACCACTCCAAAACACGAGATAACTCCAAACCACTCCAAAACACGAGATAACTCCAAACCACTCCAAAACACGAGATAACTCCAAAACACGAGATAACTCCAAACCACGAGATAACTCCAAACCACTCCACAACACGAGATAACTCCAAAACACGAGATAACTCCAAACCACTCCAAAACACGAGATAACTCCAAACCACTCCAAAACACGAGATAACGCCAAACCACTCCAAAATACGAAATAACTCCAAACCACTCCAAAACACGAGATAACACCAAACCACTCCAAGACACGAGATAACTCCGAACCACTCCAAAACACGAGATAACTCCAAACCACTCCAAAACACGAGATAACTCAAAACCACTCCAAAACACGCGATAACTCCAAACCACTCCAAAACACGAGATAACTCCAAACCACTCCAAAACACGAGAAAACTCCTAACCACTCCAAAACACGAGATAACGCCAAACCACTCCAAAACATGAGATAACTGCAAACCACTCCAAATCACGAGATAACTCCAAACCACTCCAAAACACGAGATAACTCCAAACCACTCCAAAACACGAGATAACGCCAAACCACTTTAAAACACGAGATAACTCCAAACCACTCCAAAACACGAGATAACTCCAAACCACTCCAAAACACGAGATAACTCCAAAACACGAGATAACTCCAAACCACTCCAAAACACGAGACAACTCCAAACCACTCCAAAACACGAGATAACTCCAAACCACTCCAAAACACGAGATAGCTCCAAACCACTCCAAAACATGAGATAACTCCAAAACACGAGATAACTCCAAACAACTCCAAAACACGAGATAACTCCAAACCACTCAAAACACGAGATAACTCCAAACCACTCCAAAACACGAGATAACTCCAAACCACTCCAAAACACGAGATAACTCCAACCCACTCCAAAACACGAGATAACTCCAAACCACTCCAAAATACGAGATAACTCCAAACCACTCCAAAACGCGAGATAACTCCAAACCACACCAAAACACGAGATAACTGCAAACCACTCCAAAACACGAGATTACTCCAAAACACGAGATAACTCCAAACCACTGCAAAACACGAGATAACTCCAAAACACGAGCTAACTCCAAATCACTCCAAAACACGAGATAACTCCAAACCACTCCAAAACACGAGATAACTCCAAACCACTGCAAAACATGAGATAACTCCAAAAAACGAGATAACTCCAATCCACTCCAAAACACGAGATAACTCTCCAAACCACTCCAAAACACGAGATAACTCCAAGCCACCCCACAACACGAGATAACTCCAAAATACGAGATAACTCCAAACCACTCCAAAACACGAGATAACTCCAAACCACTCCACAACACGAGATAACTCCAAAACACGAGATAACTCCAAACCACTCCAAAACACGAGATAACTCCAAACCACTCCAAAACACGAGATAACGCCAAACCACTCCAAAACACGAAATAACTTCAAACCACTCCAAAACACGAGATAACACCAAACCACTCCAAAACACGAGATAACTCCAAACCACTCCAAAACACGAGATAACTCCAAACCACTCCAAAACACGAGATAACTCCAAACCACTCCAAAACACGAGATAACTCAAAACCACTCCAAAACACGCGATAACTCCAAACCACTCCAAAGCACGAGATAACTCCAATCCACTCCAAAACACGAGATAACTCTCCAAACCACTCCAAAACACGAGATAACTCCAAACCACTCCAAAACACGATTACTCCAAACCACTCCAAAACACGAGATAACTACAAACCACTCCAAAACACGAGATAACTCCAAACCACTCCAAAACACGAGATAACTCCAAACCACTCCAAAACACGAGATAACTCCAAACCACTCCAAAACACGAGATAACTCCAAACCATTCCAAAACACGAGATAACTCCAAACCACTCCAAAACACGAGATAACTCCAAACCACTCCAAAACACGAGATAACTCCAAACCACTCCAAAACACGAGATAACGCCAAAACACGAGATAACTCCAAACCACTCCAAAACACGAGATAACTCCAAACCACTCCAAAACACGAGATAACTCCAAACCACTCCAAAAAAAGAGATAACTCCAAACTACTCCAAAACACGAGATAACTCCAAACCACTCCAAAACGCGAGATAACTCCAAACCACTCCAAAACACGAGATAACTCCAAAGCACTCCAAAACACGAGATTACTCCAAAACACGAGATAACTCCAAACCACTCCAAAACACGAGACAACTCCAAACCACTCCAAAACACGAGATAACTCCAAACCACTGCAAAACACGAGATAACTCCAAAACACGAGATAACTCCAAACCACTCCAAAACTCGAGATAACTCCAAACCACTGCAAAACACGAGATAACTCCAAAACACGAGATAACTCCAAACTATTCCAAAACACGAGATAACTCCAAACCACTCCAAAACACGAGATAACTCCAAACCACTCCAAAACACGAGATAACTCCAAACCACTCCAAAACACGAGATAACGCCAAAACACGAGATAACTCCAAACCACTCCAAAACACGAGATAACTCCAAACCACTCCAAAACACGAGATAACTCCAAACCACTCCAAAGCACGAGATAACTCCAATCCACTCCAAAACACGAGATAACTCTCCAAACCACTCCAAAACACGAGATAACTCCAACCCGCTCCAAAACACGAGATAACTGCAAACCACTCCAAAACACGAGATAACTCCAAACCACTCCATAACACGAGATAACTGCAAACCACTCAAAACATGAGACAACTGCAAACCACTCCAAAGCACGAGATAACTCCAAACCACTCCAAAACACGAGATAACTCCAAGCCAGCCCACAACACGAGATAACTCCAAAACACGAGATAACTCCAAACCACTCCAAAACACGAGATAACTCCAAACCACTCCATAAATCGAGATAACTCCAAAACACGAGATAACTCCAAACCACTCCAAAACACGAGATAACTCCAAACCACTCCAAAACACGAGATAACGCCAAACCACTCCAAAACACGAAATAACTTCAAACCACTCCAAAACACGAGATAACACCAAACCACTCCAAAACACGAGATAACTCCAAACCACTCCAAAACACGAGATAACTCCAAACCACTCCAAAAGATGAGATAACTCCAAACCACTCCAAAACACGAGATAACTCAAAACCACTCCAAAGCACGCGATAACTCCAAACCACTCCAAAGCACGAGATAACTCCAATCCACTCCAAAACACGAGATAACTCTCCAAACCACTCCAAAACACGAGATAACTCCAAACCACTCCAAACACGATAAATCCAAACCACTCCAAAACACGAGATAACTACAAACCACTCCAAAACACGAGATAACTCCAAACCACTCCAAAACACGAGATAACTCCAAACCACTCCAAAACACGAGATAACTCCAAACCTCTCCAAAACACGAGATAACTCCAAACCATTCCAAAACACGAGATAACTCCAAACCACTCCAAAACACGAGATAACTCCAAACCACTCCAAAACACGAGATAACTCCAAACCACTCCAAAACACGAGATAACGCCAAAACACGAGATAACTCCAAACCACTCCAAAACACGAGATAACTCCAAACCACTCCAAAACACGAGATAACGCCAAAACACGAGATAACTCCAAACCACTCCAAAACACGAGATAACTCCAAACCACTCCAAAACACGAGATAACTCCAAACCACTCCAAAGCACGAGATAACTCCAATCCACTCCAAAACACGAGATAACTCTCCAAACCACTCCAAAACACGACATAACTCCAACCCGCTCCAAAACACGAGATAACTGCAAACCACTCCAAAACACGAGATAACTCCAAACCACTCCAAAACATGAGATAACTGCAAACCACTCAAAACATGAGACAACCCCAAACCACTCCAAAGCACGAGATAACTCCAAACCACTCCAAAACACGAGATAACTCCAAACCACTCCAAAACACGAGATAGCTCCAAAGCACTCCAAAACACCAGATAACTCCAAAACACGAGATAACTCCAAACCACTCCAAAACACGAGATAACTCCAAACCACTCCAAAACACGAGATGTCTCCAAACCACTCCAAAACACGAGATAACTCCAAAATACGGACTAACTGCAAACCACTCCAAAACACGAGATAACTCCAAACCACTCCGAAACACGAGATAACTCCAAACCACGCCAAAGCACGAGATAACTCCAAAACACGAGATAACTCCAAACCACTCCAAAACACGAGATAACTCCAAACCACTCCAAAACACGAGATAACTCCAAAACACTCCAAAGCACGAGATAACTCCAATCCACTCCAAAACATGAGATAACTCTCCAAACCACTCCAAAACACGAGATAACTCCAAACCACTCCACAACACGAGATAACTCCAAAACACGAGATAACTCCAAACCACTCCAAAACACGAGATAACTCCAAACCACTCCAAAACACGAGATAACTCCAAACCACTCCAAAACACGAGATAACTCCAAACCATTCCAAAACACGAGATAACTCCAAACCACTCCAAAACACGAGATAACTCCAAACCACTCCAAAACACGAGATAACTCCAAACCACTCCAAAACACGAGATAACGCCAAAACACGAGATAACTCCAAACCACTCCAAAACACGAGATAACTCCAAACCACTCCAAAACACGAGATAACTCCAAACCACTCCAAAGCACGAGATAACTCCAATCCACTCCAAAACACGAGATAACTCACCAAACCACTCCAAAACACGAGATAACTCCAACCCACTCCAAAACACGAGCTAACTCCAAAACACGACATAACTCCAAACCACTCCAAAACACGAGATAACTCCAAACCACTCCAAAACACGAGATAACTGCAAACCACTCAAAACATGAGACAACTCCAAACCACTCCAAAGCACGAGATAACTCCAAACCACTCCAAAACACGAGATAACTCCAAACCACTCCAAAACACGAGATAACTCCAAAACACGAGATAACTCCAAACCACTCCAAAGCACGCGATAACTCCAAACCACTCCAAAACACGAGATAACTCCAAACCACTCCAAAACACGAGATAACGCCAAAACACGAGATAACTCCAAACCACTCCAAAACACGAGATAACTCCAAACCACTCCAAAACACGAGATAACTCCAAACCACTCCAAAGCACGAGATAACTCCAATCCACTCCAAAACACGAGATAACTCTCCAAACCACTCCAAAACACGACATAACTCCAACCCGCTCCAAAACACGAGATAACTGCAAACCACTCCAAAACACGAGATAACTCCAAACCACTCCAAAACATGAGATAACTGCAAACCACTCAAAACATGAGACAACCCCAAACCACTCCAAAGCACGAGATAACTCCAAACCACTCCAAAACACGAGATAACTCCAAACCACTCCAAAACACGAGATAGCTCCAAAGCACTCCAAAACACCAGATAACTCCAAAACACGAGATAACTCCAAACCACTCCAAAACACGAGATAACTCCAAACCACTCCAAAACACGAGATGTCTCCAAACCACTCCAAAACACGAGATAACTCCAAAATACGGACTAACTGCAAACCACTCCAAAACACGAGATAACTCCAAACCACTCCAAAACACGAGATAACTCCAAACCACGCCAAAGCACGAGATAACTCCAAAACACGAGATAACTCCAAACCACTCCAAAACACGAGATAACTCCAAACCACTCCAAAACACGAGATAACTCCAAAACACTCCAAAGCACGAGATAACTCCAATCCACTCCAAAACATGAGATAACTCTCCAAACCACTCCAAAACACGAGATAACTCCAAACCACTCCACAACACGAGATAACTCCAAAACACGAGATAACTCCAAACCACTCCAAAACACGAGATAACTCCAAACCACTCCAAAACACGAGATAACTCCAAACCACTCCAAAACACGAGATAACTCCAAACCATTCCAAAACACGAGATAACTCCAAACCACTCCAAAACACGAGATAACTCCAAACCACTCCAAAACACGAGATAACTCCAAACCACTCCAAAACACGAGATAACGCCAAAACACGAGATAACTCCAAACCACTCCAAAACACGAGATAACTCCAAACCACTCCAAAACACGAGATAACTCCAAACCACTCCAAAGCACGAGATAACTCCAATCCACTCCAAAACACGAGATAACTCACCAAACCACTCCAAAACACGAGATAACTCCAACCCACTCCAAAACACGAGCTAACTCCAAAACACGACATAACTCCAAACCACTCCAAAACACGAGATAACTCCAAACCACTCCAAAACACGAGATAACTGCAAACCACTCAAAACATGAGACAACTCCAAACCACTCCAAAGCACGAGATAACTCCAAACCACTCCAAAACACGAGATAACTCCAAACCACTCCAAAACACGAGATAACTCCAAAACACGAGATAACTCCAAACCACTCCAAAGCACGCGATAACTCCAAACCACTCCAAAGCACGAGATAACTCCAATCCACTCCAAAACACGAGATAACTCTCCAAACCACTCCAAAACACGAGATAACTCCAAACCACTCCAAAACACGATAAATCCAAACCACTCCAAAACACGAGATAACTACAAACCACTCCAAAACACGAGATAACTCCAAACCACTCCAAAACACGAGATAACTCCAAACCACTCCAAAACACGAGATAACTCCAAACCTCTCCAAAACACGAGATAACTCCAAACCATTCCAAAACACGAGATAACTCCAAACCACTCCAAAACACGAGATAACTCCAAACCACTCCAAAACACGAGATAACTCCAAACCACTCCAAAACACGAGATAACGCCAAAACACGAGATAACTCCAAACCACTCCAAAACACGAGAAAACTCCAATCCACTCCAAAACACGAGATAACTCTCCAAACCACTCCAAAACACGACATAACTCCAACCCGCTCCAAAACACGAGATAACTGCAAACCACTCCAAAACACGAGATAACTCCAAACCACTCCAAAACATGAGATAACTGCAAACCACTCAAAACATGAGACAACTCCAAACCACTCCAAAGCACGAGATAACTCCAAACCACTCCAAAACACGAGATAACTCCAAACCACTCCAAAACACGAGATAGCTCCAAAGCACTCCAAAACACGAGATAACTCCAAAACACGAGATAACTCCAAACCACTCCAAAACACGAGATAACTCCAAACCACTCCAAAACACGAGATGTCTCCAAACCACTCCAAAACACGAGATAACTCCAAAATACGGACTAACTGCAAACCACTCCAAAACACGAGATAACTCCAAACCACTCCAAAACACGAGATAACTCCAAACCACGCCAAAGCACGAGATAACTCCAAAACACGAGATAACTCCAAACCACTCCAAAACACGAGATAACTCCAAACCACTCCAAAACACGAGATAACTCCAAAACACTCCAAAGCACGAGATAACTCCAATCCACTCCAAAACATGAGATAACTCTCCAAACCACTCCAAAACACGAGATAACTCCAAACCACTCCACAACACGAGATAACTCCAAAACACGAGATAACTCCAAACCACTCCAAAACACGAGATAACTCCAAACCACTCCAAAACACGAGATAACTCCAAACCACTCCAAAACACGAGATAACTCCAAACCATTCCAAAACACGAGATAACTCCAAACCACTCCAAAACACGAGATAACTCCAAACCACTCCAAAACACGAGATAACTCCAAACCACTCCAAAACACGAGATAACGCCAAAACACGAGATAACTCCAAACCACTCCAAAACACGAGATAACTCCAAACCACTCCAAAACACGAGATAACTCCAAACCACTCCAAAGCACGAGATAACTCCAATCCACTCCAAAACACGAGATAACTCACCAAACCACTCCAAAACACGAGATAACTCCAACCCACTCCAAAACACGAGCTAACTCCAAAACACGACATAACTCCAAACCACTCCAAAACACGAGATAACTCCAAACCACTCCAAAACACGAGATAACTGCAAACCACTCAAAACATGAGACAACTCCAAACCACTCCAAAGCACGAGATAACTCCAAACCACTCCAAAACACGAGATAACTCCAAACCACTCCAAAACACGAGATAACTCCAAAACACGAGATAACTCCAAACCACTCCAAAGCACGAGATAACTCCAAACAACTCCAAAACACGAGATAGCTCCAAAGCACTCCAAAACACGAGATAACTCCAAAACACGAGATAACTCCAAACCACTCCAAAACACGAGATAACTCCAAACCACTCCAAAACACGAGATAACTCCAAACCACTCCAAAACACGAGATATCTCCAAACCACTCCAAAACACGAGATAACTCCAAAATACGTAATAACTGCAAACTACTCCAAAACACGAGATAACTTCAAACCACTCCAAAGCACGAGATAACTCCAAACCACTCCAAAGCACGAGATAACTCCAAAACACGAGATAACTCCAAACCACTCCAAAACACGAGATAACTCCAAACCACTCCAAAACACGAGATAACTCCAAAACACTCCAAAGCACGAGATAACTCCAATCCACTCCAAAACACGAGATAACTCTCCAAACCACTCCAAAACACGAGATAACTCCAAACCACTCCACAACACGAGATAACTCCAAAACACGAGATAAATCCAAACCACTCCAAAACACGAGATAACTCCAAACCACTCCAAAACACGAGATAACGCCAAACCACTCCAAAACACGAAATAAATCCAAACCACTCCAAAACACGAGATAAAACCAAACCACTCCAAAACACGAGATAACTCCAAACCACTCCAAAACACGAGCTAACTCCAAACCACTCCAAAACACGAGATAACATCAAACCACTCCAAAACACGAGATAACTCCAAAACACGAGATAACTCCAAACCACTCCAAAACACGAGATAACTCCCAACCACTCCAAAACACGAGATAACTCCAAAACACTCCAAAGCACGAGATAACTCCAATCCACTCCAAAACACGAGATAACTCTCCAAACCACTCCAAAACACGAGATAACTCCAAACCACTCCACAACACGAGATAACTCCAAAACACGAGATAACGCCAAACCACTCCAAAACACGAGATAACTCCAAACCACTCCAAAACACGAGATAACGCCAAACCACTCCAAAACACGAAAAAGCTCCAAACTACTCCTAAACACGAGATAACACCAAACCACACCAAAACACGAGATAACTCCAAACCACTCCAAAACACGAGATAACTCCAAACCACTCCAAAACACGAGATAACTCCAAACCACTCCAAAACACGAGATAGCTCAAAACCACTCCAAAAAACGCGATAACTCCAAACCACTCCAAAACACGAGATATCTCCAAACCACTCCAAAACACGAGATAACTCCAAACCACTCCAAAACACGAGATAACTCCAAACCACTCCAAAACACGAGATAACTCCAAACCACTCCAAAACACGAGATAACTCCAAACCACTCCAAAACACGAGATAACTCCAAACCACACCAAAACACGAGTTTACTCCAAAACACGAGATAACTCCAAACAACTCCAAAACACTAGACAACTCCAAACCACTCCAAAACACGAGATAACTCCAAACCACTGCAAAACATGAGATAACTCCAAAACACGAGATAACTCCAAACCACTCCAAAACACGAGATATCTCCAAACCACTCCAAAACACGAGATAACTCTCCAAACCACTCCAAAACACGAGATAACTCCAAACCACTCCAAAACACGATAAATCCAAACCACTCCAAAACACGAGATAACTACAAACCACTCCAAAACACGAGATAACTCCAAACCACTCCAAAACACGAGATAACTCCAAACCACTCCAAAACACGAGATAACTCCAAACCTCTCCAAAACACGAGATAACTCCAAACCATTCCAAAACACGAGATAACTCCAAACCACTCCAAAACACGAGATAACTCCAAACCACTCCAAAACACGAGATAACTCCAAACCACTCCAAAACACGAGATAACGCCAAAACACGAGATAACTCCAAACCACTCCAAAACACGAGATAACTCCAAACCACTCCAAAACACGAGATAACGCCAAAACACGAGATAACTCCAAACCACTCCAAAACACGAGATAACTCCAAACCACTCCAAAACACGAGATAACTCCAAACCACTCCAAAGCACGAGATAACTCCAATCCACTCCAAAACACGAGATAACTCTCCAAACCACTCCAAAACACGACATAACTCCAACCCGCTCCAAAACACGAGATAACTGCAAACCACTCCAAAACACGAGATAACTCCAAACCACTCCAAAACATGAGATAACTGCAAACCACTCAAAACATGAGACAACCCCAAACCACTCCAAAGCACGAGATAACTCCAAACCACTCCAAAACACGAGATAACTCCAAACCACTCCAAAACACGAGATAGCTCCAAAGCACTCCAAAACACCAGATAACTCCAAAACACGAGATAACTCCAAACCACTCCAAAACACGAGATAACTCCAAACCACTCCAAAACACGAGATGTCTCCAAACCACTCCAAAACACGAGATAACTCCAAAATACGGACTAACTGCAAACCACTCCAAAACACGAGATAACTCCAAACCACTCCGAAACACGAGATAACTCCAAACCACGCCAAAGCACGAGATAACTCCAAAACACGAGATAACTCCAAACCACTCCAAAACACGAGATAACTCCAAACCACTCCAAAACACGAGATAACTCCAAAACACTCCAAAGCACGAGATAACTCCAATCCACTCCAAAACATGAGATAACTCTCCAAACCACTCCAAAACACGAGATAACTCCAAACCACTCCACAACACGAGATAACTCCAAAACACGAGATAACTCCAAACCACTCCAAAACACGAGATAACTCCAAACCACTCCAAAACACGAGATAACTCCAAACCACTCCAAAACACGAGATAACTCCAAACCATTCCAAAACACGAGATAACTCCAAACCACTCCAAAACACGAGATAACTCCAAACCACTCCAAAACACGAGATAACTCCAAACCACTCCAAAACACGAGATAACGCCAAAACACGAGATAACTCCAAACCACTCCAAAACACGAGATAACTCCAAACCACTCCAAAACACGAGATAACTCCAAACCACTCCAAAGCACGAGATAACTCCAATCCACTCCAAAACACGAGATAACTCACCAAACCACTCCAAAACACGAGATAACTCCAACCCACTCCAAAACACGAGCTAACTCCAAAACACGACATAACTCCAAACCACTCCAAAACACGAGATAACTCCAAACCACTCCAAAACACGAGATAACTGCAAACCACTCAAAACATGAGACAACTCCAAACCACTCCAAAGCACGAGATAACTCCAAACCACTCCAAAACACGAGATAACTCCAAACCACTCCAAAACACGAGATAACTCCAAAACACGAGATAACTCCAAACCACTCCAAAGCACGCGATAACTCCAAACCACTCCAAAACACGAGATAACTCCAAACCACTCCAAAACACGAGATAACGCCAAAACACGAGATAACTCCAAACCACTCCAAAACACGAGATAACTCCAAACCACTCCAAAACACGAGATAACTCCAAACCACTCCAAAGCACGAGATAACTCCAATCCACTCCAAAACACGAGATAACCCTCCAAACCACTCCAAAACACGACATAACTCCAACCCGCTCCAAAACACGAGATAACTGCAAACCACTCCAAAACACGAGATAACTCCAAACCACTCCAAAACATGAGATAACTGCAAACCACTCAAAACATGAGACAACCCCAAACCACTCCAAAGCACGAGATAACTCCAAACCACTCCAAAACACGAGATAACTCCAAACCACTCCAAAACACGAGATAGCTCCAAAGCACTCCAAAACACCAGATAACTCCAAAACACGAGATAACTCCAAACCACTCCAAAACACGAGATAACTCCAAACCACTCCAAAACACGAGATGTCTCCAAACCACTCCAAAACACGAGATAACTCCAAAATACGGACTAACTGCAAACCACTCCAAAACACGAGATAACTCCAAACCACTCCAAAACACGAGATAACTCCAAACCACGCCAAAGCACGAGATAACTCCAAAACACGAGATAACTCCAAACCACTCCAAAACACGAGATAACTCCAAACCACTCCAAAACACGAGATAACTCCAAAACACTCCAAAGCACGAGATAACTCCAATCCACTCCAAAACATGAGATAACTCTCCAAACCACTCCAAAACACGAGATAACTCCAAACCACTCCACAACACGAGATAACTCCAAAACACGAGATAACTCCAAACCACTCCAAAACACGAGATAACTCCAAACCACTCCAAAACACGAGATAACTCCAAACCACTCCAAAACACGAGATAACTCCAAACCATTCCAAAACACGAGATAACTCCAAACCACTCCAAAACACGAGATAACTCCAAACCACTCCAAAACACGAGATAACTCCAAACCACTCCAAAACACGAGATAACGCCAAAACACGAGATAACTCCAAACCACTCCAAAACACGAGATAACTCCAAACCACTCCAAAACACGAGATAACTCCAAACCACTCCAAAGCACGAGATAACTCCAATCCACTCCAAAACACGAGATAACTCACCAAACCACTCCAAAACACGAGATAACTCCAACCCACTCCAAAACACGAGCTAACTCCAAAACACGACATAACTCCAAACCACTCCAAAACACGAGATAACTCCAAACCACTCCAAAACACGAGATAACTGCAAACCACTCAAAACATGAGACAACTCCAAACCACTCCAAAGCACGAGATAACTCCAAACCACTCCAAAACACGAGATAACTCCAAACCACTCCAAAACACGAGATAACTCCAAAACACGAGATAACTCCAAACCACTCCAAAGCACGCGATAACTCCAAACCACTCCAAAGCACGAGATAACTCCAATCCACTCCAAAACACGAGATAACTCTCCAAACCACTCCAAAACACGAGATAACTCCAAACCACTCCAAAACACGATAAATCCAAACCACTCCAAAACACGAGATAACTACAAACCACTCCAAAACACGAGATAACTCCAAACCACTCCAAAACACGAGATAACTCCAAACCACTCCAAAACACGAGATAACTCCAAACCTCTCCAAAACACGAGATAACTCCAAACCATTCCAAAACACGAGATAACTCCAAACCACTCCAAAACACGAGATAACTCCAAACCACTCCAAAACACGAGATAACTCCAAACCACTCCAAAACACGAGATAACGCCAAAACACGAGATAACTCCAAACCACTCCAAAACACGAGAAAACTCCAATCCACTCCAAAACACGAGATAACTCTCCAAACCACTCCAAAACACGACATAACTCCAACCCGCTCCAAAACACGAGATAACTGCAAACCACTCCAAAACACGAGATAACTCCAAACCACTCCAAAACATGAGATAACTGCAAACCACTCAAAACATGAGACAACTCCAAACCACTCCAAAGCACGAGATAACTCCAAACCACTCCAAAACACGAGATAACTCCAAACCACTCCAAAACACGAGATAGCTCCAAAGCACTCCAAAACACGAGATAACTCCAAAACACGAGATAACTCCAAACCACTCCAAAACACGAGATAACTCCAAACCACTCCAAAACACGAGATGTCTCCAAACCACTCCAAAACACGAGATAACTCCAAAATACGGACTAACTGCAAACCACTCCAAAACACGAGATAACTCCAAACCACTCCAAAACACGAGATAACTCCAAACCACGCCAAAGCACGAGATAACTCCAAAACACGAGATAACTCCAAACCACTCCAAAACACGAGATAACTCCAAACCACTCCAAAACACGAGATAACTCCAAAACACTCCAAAGCACGAGATAACTCCAATCCACTCCAAAACATGAGATAACTCTCCAAACCACTCCAAAACACGAGATAACTCCAAACCACTCCACAACACGAGATAACTCCAAAACACGAGATAACTCCAAACCACTCCAAAACACGAGATAACTCCAAACCACTCCAAAACACGAGATAACTCCAAACCACTCCAAAACACGAGATAACTCCAAACCATTCCAAAACACGAGATAACTCCAAACCACTCCAAAACACGAGATAACTCCAAACCACTCCAAAACACGAGATAACTCCAAACCACTCCAAAACACGAGATAACGCCAAAACACGAGATAACTCCAAACCACTCCAAAACACGAGATAACTCCAAACCACTCCAAAACACGAGATAACTCCAAACCACTCCAAAGCACGAGATAACTCCAATCCACTCCAAAACACGAGATAACTCACCAAACCACTCCAAAACACGAGATAACTCCAACCCACTCCAAAACACGAGCTAACTCCAAAACACGACATAACTCCAAACCACTCCAAAACACGAGATAACTCCAAACCACTCCAAAACACGAGATAACTGCAAACCACTCAAAACATGAGACAACTCCAAACCACTCCAAAGCACGAGATAACTCCAAACCACTCCAAAACACGAGATAACTCCAAACCACTCCAAAACACGAGATAACTCCAAAACACGAGATAACTCCAAACCACTCCAAAGCACGAGATAACTCCAAACAACTCCAAAACACGAGATAGCTCCAAAGCACTCCAAAACACGAGATAACTCCAAAACACGAGATAACTCCAAACCACTCCAAAACACGAGATAACTCCAAACCACTCCAAAACACGAGATAACTCCAAACCACTCCAAAACACGAGATATCTCCAAACCACTCCAAAACACGAGATAACTCCAAAATACGTAATAACTGCAAACTACTCCAAAACACGAGATAACTTCAAACCACTCCAAAGCACGAGATAACTCCAAACCACTCCAAAGCACGAGATAACTCCAAAACACGAGATAACTCCAAACCACTCCAAAACACGAGATAACTCCAAACCACTCCAAAACACGAGATAACTCCAAAACACTCCAAAGCACGAGATAACTCCAATCCACTCCAAAACACGAGATAACTCTCCAAACCACTCCAAAACACGAGATAACTCCAAACCACTCCACAACACGAGATAACTCCAAAACACGAGATAAATCCAAACCACTCCAAAACACGAGATAACTCCAAACCACTCCAAAACACGAGATAACGCCAAACCACTCCAAAACACGAAATAAATCCAAACCACTCCAAAACACGAGATAAAACCAAACCACTCCAAAACACGAGATAACTCCAAACCACTCCAAAACACGAGCTAACTCCAAACCACTCCAAAACACGAGATAACATCAAACCACTCCAAAACACGAGATAACTCCAAAACACGAGATAACTCCAAACCACTCCAAAACACGAGATAACTCCCAACCACTCCAAAACACGAGATAACTCCAAAACACTCCAAAGCACGAGATAACTCCAATCCACTCCAAAACACGAGATAACTCTCCAAACCACTCCAAAACACGAGATAACTCCAAACCACTCCACAACACGAGATAACTCCAAAACACGAGATAACGCCAAACCACTCCAAAACACGAGATAACTCCAAACCA
This sequence comes from Somniosus microcephalus, assembly GCF_052327205.1. Classification (NCBI taxonomy): domain Eukaryota; kingdom Metazoa; phylum Chordata; class Chondrichthyes; order Squaliformes; family Somniosidae; genus Somniosus; species Somniosus microcephalus. Next base: position 159,006 of record NW_028225671.1, on the reverse strand, counting down.
CTCCAAAACACGAGATAACGCCAAACCACTCCAAAACACGAAATAACTCCAAACTACTCCTAAACACGAGATAACACCAAACCACACCAAAACACGAGATAACTCCAAACCACTCCAAAACACGAGATAACTCCAAACCACTCCAAAACACGAGATAACTCCAAACCACTCCAAAACACGAGATAGCTCAAAACCACTCCAAAAAACGCGATAACTCCAAACCACTCCAAAACACGAGATATCTCCAAACCACTCCAAAACACGAGATAACTCCAAACCACTCCAAAACACGAGATAACTCCAAACCACTCCAAAACACGAGATAACTCCAAACCACTCCAAAACACGAGATAACTCCAAACCACTCCAAAACACGAGATAACTCCAAACCACACCAAAACACGAGTTTACTCCAAAACACGAGATAACTCCAAACAACTCCAAAACACTAGACAACTCCAAACCACTCCAAAACACGAGATAACTCCAAACCACTGCAAAACATGAGATAACTCCAAAACACGAGATAACTCCAAACCACTCCAAAACACGAGATATCTCCAAACCACTCCAAAACACGAGATAACTCTCCAAACCACTCCAAAACACGAGATAACTCCAAACCACTCCAAAACACGATAAATCCAAACCACTCCAAAACACGAGATAACTACAAACCACTCCAAAACACGAGATAACTCCAAACCACTCCAAAACACGAGATAACTCCAAACCACTCCAAAACACGAGATAACTCCAAACCTCTCCAAAACACGAGATAACTCCAAACCATTCCAAAACACGAGATAACTCCAAACCACTCCAAAACACGAGATAATTCCAAACCACTCCAAAACACGAGATAACTCCAAACCACTCCAAAACACGAGATAACGCCAAAACACGAGATAACTCCAAACCACTCCAAAACACGAGATAACTCCAAACCACTCCAAAACACGAGATAACTCCAAACCACTCCAAAGCACGAGATAACTCCAATCCACTCCAAAACACGAGATAACTCTCCAAACCACTCCAAAACACGACATAACTCCAACCCGCTCCAAAACACGAGATAACTGCAAACCACTCCAAAACACGAGATAACTCCAAACCACTCCAAAACATGAGATAACTGCAAACCACTCAAAACATGAGACAACTCCAAACCACTCCAAAGCACGAGATAACTCCAAACCACTCCAAAACACGAGATAACTCCAAACCACTCCAAAACACGAGATAACGCCAAACCACTCCAAAACACGAAATAAATCCAAACCACTCCAAAACACGAGATAAAACCAAACCACTCCAAAACACGAGATAACTCCAAACCACTCCAAAACACGAGCTATCTCCAAACCACTCCAAAACACGAGATAACATCAAACCACTCCAAAACACGAGATAACTCCAAAACACGAGATAACTCCAAACCACTCCAAAACACGAGATAACTCCCAACCACTCCAAAACACGAGATAACTCCAAAACACTCCAAAGCACGAGATAACTCCAATCCACTCCAAAACACGAGATAACTCTCCAAACCACTCCAAAACACGAGATAACTCCAAACCACTCCACAACACGAGATAACTCCAAAACACGAGATAACGCCAAACCACTCCAAAACACGAGATAACTCCAAACCACTCCAAAACACGAGATAACGCCAAACCACTCCAAAACACGAAATAACTCCAAACTACTCCTAAACACGAGATAACACCAAACCACACCAAAACACGAGATAACTCCAAACCACTCCAAAACACGAGATAACTCCAAACCACTCCAAAACACGAGATAACTCCAAACCACTCCAAAACACGAGATAGCTCAAAACCACTCCAAAAAACGCGATAACTCCAAACCACTCCAAAACACGAGATATCTCCAAACCACTCCAAAACACGAGATAACTCCAAACCACTCCAAAACACGAGATAACTCCAAACCACTCCAAAACACGAGATAACTCCAAACCACTCCAAAACACGAGATAACTCCAAACCACTCCAAAACACGAGATAACTCCAAACCACACCAAAACACGAGTTTACTCCAAAACACGAGATAACTCCAAACAACTCCAAAACACTAGACAACTCCAAACCACTCCAAAACACGAGATAACTCCAAACCACTGCAAAACATGAGATAACTCCAAAACACGAGATAACTCCAAACCACTCCAAAACACGAGATATCTCCAAACCACTCCAAAACACGAGATAACTCTCCAAACCACTCCAAAACACGAGATAACTCCAAACCACTCCAAAACACGATAAATCCAAACCACTCCAAAACACGAGATAACTACAAACCACTCCAAAACACGAGATAACTCCAAACCACTCCAAAACACGAGATAACTCCAAACCACTCCAAAACACGAGATAACTCCAAACCTCTCCAAAACACGAGATAACTCCAAACCATTCCAAAACACGAGATAACTCCAAACCACTCCAAAACACGAGATAATTCCAAACCACTCCAAAACACGAGATAACTCCAAACCACTCCAAAACACGAGATAACGCCAAAACACGAGATAACTCCAAACCACTCCAAAACACGAGATAACTCCAAACCACTCCAAAACACGAGATAACTCCAAACCACTCCAAAGCACGAGATAACTCCAATCCACTCCAAAACACGAGATAACTCTCCAAACCACTCCAAAACACGACATAACTCCAACCCGCTCCAAAACACGAGATAACTGCAAACCACTCCAAAACACGAGATAACTCCAAACCACTCCAAAACATGAGATAACTGCAAACCACTCAAAACATGAGACAACTCCAAACCACTCCAAAGCACGAGATAACTCCAAACCACTCCAAAACACGAGATAACTCCAAACCACTCCAAAACACGAGATAGCTCCAAAGCACTCCAAAACACGAGATAACTCCAAACCACTCCAAAACACGAGATAACTCCAAACCACTCCAAAGCACGAGATAACTCCAATCCACTCCAAAACACGAGATAACTCTCCAAACCACTCCAAAACACGACATAACTCCAACCCGCTCCAAAACACGAGATAACTGCAAACCACTCCAAAACACGAGATAACTCCAAACCACTCCAAAACATGAGATAACTGCAAACCACTCAAAACATGAGACAACCCCAAACCACTCCAAAGCACGAGATAACTCCAAACCACTCCAAAACACGAGATAACTCCAAACCACTCCAAAACACGAGATAGCTCCAAAGCACTCCAAAACACCAGATAACTCCAAAACACGAGATAACTCCAAACCACTCCAAAACACGAGATAACTCCAAACCACTCCAAAACACGAGATGTCTCCAAACCACTCCAAAACACGAGATAACTCCAAAATACGGACTAACTGCAAACCACTCCAAAACACGAGATAACTCCAAACCACTCCAAAACACGAGATAACTCCAAACCACGCCAAAGCACGAGATAACTCCAAAACACGAGATAACTCCAAACCACTCCAAAACACGAGATAACTCCAAACCACTCCAAAACACGAGATAACTCCAAAACACTCCAAAGCACGAGATAACTCCAATCCACTCCAAAACATGAGATAACTCTCCAAACCACTCCAAAACACGAGATAACTCCAAACCACTCCACAACACGAGATAACTCCAAAACACGAGATAACTCCAAACCACTCCAAAACACGAGATAACTCCAAACCACTCCAAAACATGAGATAACTGCAAACCACTCAAAACATGAGACAACTCCAAACCACTCCAAAGCACGAGATAACTCCAAACCACTCCAAAACACGAGATAACTCCAAACCACTCCAAAACACGAGATAGCTCCAAAGCACTCCAAAACACGAGATAACTCCAAACCACTCCAAAACACGAGATAACTCCAAACCACTCCAAAGCACGAGATAACTCCAATCCACTCCAAAACATGAGATAACTGCAAACCACTCAAAACATGAGACAACCCCAAACCACTCCAAAGCACGAGATAACTCCAAACCACTCCAAAACACGAGATAACTCCAAACCACTCCAAAACACGAGATAGCTCCAAAGCACTCCAAAACACCAGATAACTCCAAAACACGAGATAACTCCAAACCACTCCAAAACACGAGATAACTCCAAACCACTCCAAAACACGAGATGTCTCCAAACCACTCCAAAACACGAGATAACTCCAAAATACGGACTAACTGCAAACCACTCCAAAACACGAGATAACTCCAAACCACTCCAAAACACGAGATAACTCCAAACCACGCCAAAGCACGAGATAACTCCAAAACACGAGATAACTCCAAACCACTCCAAAACACGAGATAACTCCAAACCACTCCAAAACACGAGATAACTCCAAAACACTCCAAAGCACGAGATAACTCCAATCCACTCCAAAACATGAGATAACTCTCCAAACCACTCCAAAACACGAGATAACTCCAAACCACTCCACAACACGAGATAACTCCAAAACACGAGATAACTCCAAACCACTCCAAAACACGAGATAACTCCAAACCACTCCAAAACACGAGATAACTCCAAACCACTCCAAAACACGAGATAACTCCAAACCATTCCAAAACACGAGATAACTCCAAACCACTCCAAAACACGAGATAACTCCAAACCACTCCAAAACACGAGATAACTCCAAACCACTCCAAAACACGAGATAACGCCAAAACACGAGATAACTCCAAACCACTCCAAAACACGAGATAACTCCAAACCACTCCAAAACACGAGATAACTCCAAACCACTCCAAAGCACGAGATAACTCCAATCAACTCCAAAACACGAGATAACTCACCAAACCACTCCAAAACACGAGATAACTCCAACCCACTCCAAAACACGAGCTAACTCCAAAACACGACATAACTCCAAACCACTCCAAAACACGAGATAACTCCAAACCACTCCAAAACACGAGATAACTGCAAACCACTCAAAACATGAGACAACTCCAAACCACTCCAAAGCACGAGATAACTCCAAACCACTCCAAAACACGAGATAACTCCAAACCACTCCAAAACACGAGATAACTCCAAAACACGAGATAACTCCAAACCACTCCAAAGCACGCGATAACTCCAAACCACTCCAAAGCACGAGATAACTCCAATCCACTCCAAAACACGAGATAACTCTCCAAACCACTCCAAAACACGAGATAACTCCAAACCACTCCAAAACACGATAAATCCAAACCACTCCAAAACACGAGATAACTACAAACCACTCCAAAACACGAGATAACTCCAAACCACTCCAAAACACGAGATAACTCCAAACCACTCCAAAACACGAGATAACTCCAAACCTCTCCAAAACACGAGATAACTCCAAACCATTCCAAAACACGAGATAACTCCAAACCACTCCAAAACACGAGATAACTCCAAACCACTCCAAAACACGAGATAACTCCAAACCACTCCAAAACACGAGATAACGCCAAAACACGAGATAACTCCAAACCACTCCAAAACACGAGATAACTCCAATCCACTCCAAAACACGAGATAACTCTCCAAACCACTCCAAAACACGACATAACTCCAACCCGCTCCAAAACACGAGATAACTGCAAACCACTCCAAAACACGAGATAACTCCAAACCACTCCAAAACATGAGATAACTGCAAACCACTCAAAACATGAGACAACTCCAAACCACTCCAAAGCACGAGATAACTCCAAACCACTCCAAAACACGAGATAACTCCAAACCACTCCAAAACACGAGATAGCTCCAAAGCACTCCAAAACACGAGATAACTCCAAAACACGAGATAACTCCAAACCACTCCAAAACACGAGATAACTCCAAACCACTCCAAAACACGAGATGTCTCCAAACCACTCCAAAACACGAGATAACTCCAAAATACGGACTAACTGCAAACCACTCCAAAACACGAGATAACTCCAAACCACTCCAAAACACGAGATAACTCCAAACCACGCCAAAGCACGAGATAACTCCAAAACACGAGATAACTCCAAACCACTCCAAAACACGAGATAACTCCAAACCACTCCAAAACACGAGATAACTCCAAAACACTCCAAAGCACGAGATAACTCCAATCCACTCCAAAACATGAGATAACTCTCCAAACCACTCCAAAACACGAGATAACTCCAAACCACTCCACAACACGAGATAACTCCAAAACACGAGATAACTCCAAACCACTCCAAAACACGAGATAACTCCAAACCACTCCAAAACACGAGATAACTCCAAACCACTCCAAAACACGAGATAACTCCAAACCATTCCAAAACACGAGATAACTTCAAACCACTCCAAAACACGAGATAACTCCAAACCACTCCAAAACACGAGATAACTCCAAACCACTCCAAAACACGAGATAACACCAAAACACGAGATAACTCCAAACCACTCCAAAACACGAGATAACTCCAAACCACTCCAAAACACGAGATAACTCCAAACCACTCCAAAGCACGAGATAACTCCAATCCACGCCAAAACACGAGATAACTCACCAAACCACTCCAAAACACGAGATAACTCCAACCCACTCCAAAACACGAGCTAACTCCAAAACACGACATAACTCCAAACCACTCCAAAACACGAGATAACTCCAAACCACTCCAAAACACGAGATAACTGCAAACCACTCAAAACATGAGACAACTCCAAACCACTCCAAAGCACGAGATAACTCCAAACCACTCCAAAACACGAGATAACTCCAAACCACTCCAAAACACGAGATAACTCCAAAACACGAGATAACTCCAAACCACTCCAAAGCACGAGATAACTCCAAACAACTCCAAAACACGAGATAGCTCCAAAGCACTCCAAAACACGAGATAACTCCAAAACACGAGATAACTCCAAACCACTCCAAAACACGAGATAACTCCAAACCACTCCAAAACACGAGATAACTCCAAACCACTCCAAAACACGAGATATCTCCAAACCACTCCAAAACACGAGATAACTCCAAAATACGTAATAACTGCAAACTACTCCAAAACACGAGATAACTTCAAACCACTCCAAAGCACGAGATAACTCCAAACCACTCCAAAGCACGAGATAACTCCAAAACACGAGATAACTCCAAACCACTCCAAAACACGAGATAACTCCAAACCACTCCAAAACACGAGATAACTCCAAAACACTCCAAAGCACGAGATAACTCCAATCCACTCCAAAACACGAGATAACTCTCCAAACCACTCCAAAACACGAGATAACTCCAAACCACTCCACAACACGAGATAACTCCAAAACACGAGATAAATCCAAACCACTCCAAAACACGAGATAACTCCAAACCACTCCAAAACACGAGATAACGCCAAACCACTCCAAAACACGAAATAAATCCAAACCACTCCAAAACACGAGATAAAACCAAACCACTCCAAAACACGAGATAACTCCAAACCACTCCAAAACACGAGCTAACTCCAAACCACTCCAAAACACGAGATAACATCAAACCACTCCAAAACACGAGATAACTCCAAAACACGAGATAACTCCAAACCACTCCAAAACACGAGATAACTCCCAACCACTCCAAAACACGAGATAACTCCAAAACACTCCAAAGCACGAGATAACTCCAATCCACTCCAAAACACGAGATAACTCTCCAAACCACTCCAAAACACGAGATAACTCCAAACCACTCCACAACACGAGATAACTCCAAAACACGAGATAACGCCAAACCACTCCAAAACACGAGATAACTCCAAACCACTCCAAAACACGAGATAACGCCAAACCACTCCAAAACACGAAATAACTCCAAACTACTCCTAAACACGAGATAACACCAAACCACTCCAAAACACGAGATAACTCCAAACCACTCCAAAACACGAGATAACTCCAAACCACTCCAAAACACGAGATAACTCCAAACCACTCCAAAACACGAGATAGCTCAAAACCACTCCAAAAAACGCGATAACTCCAAACCACTCCAAAACACGAGATATCTCCAAACCACTCCAAAACACGAGATAACTCCAAACCACTCCAAAACACGAGATAACTCCAAACCACTCCAAAACACGAGATAACTCCAAACCACTCCAAAACACGAGATAACTCCAAACCACTCCAAAACACGAGATAACTCCAAACCACACCAAAACACGAGTTTACTCCAAAACACGAGATAACTCCAAACAACTCCAAAACACTAGACAACTCCAAACCACTCCAAAACACGAGCTAACTCCAAACCACTGCAAAACATGAGATAACTCCAAAACACGAGATAACTCCAAACCACTCCAAAACACGAGATATCTCCAAACCACTCCAAAACACGAGATAACTCTCCAAACCACTCCAAAACACGAGATAACTCCAAACCACTCCAAAACACGATAAATCCAAACCACTCCAAAACACGAGATAACTACAAACCACTCCAAAACACGAGATAACTCCAAACCACTCCAAAACACGAGATAACTCCAAACCACTCCAAAACACGAGATAACTCCAAACCTCTCCAAAACACGAGATAACTCCAAACCATTCCAAAACACGAGATAACTCCAAACCACTCCAAAACACGAGATAATTCCAAACCACTCCAAAACACGAGATAACTCCAAACCACTCCAAAACACGAGATAACGCCAAAACACGAGATAACTCCAAACCACTCCAAAACACGAGATAACTCCAAACCACTCCAAAACACGAGATAACTCCAAACCACTCCAAAGCACGAGATAACTCCAATCCACTCCAAAACACGAGATAACTCTCCAAACCACTCCAAAACACGACATAACTCCAACCCGCTCCAAAACACGAGATAACTGCAAACCACTCCAAAACACGAGATAACTGCAAACCACTCAAAACATGAGACAACTCCAAACCACTCCAAAGCACGAGATAACTCCAAACCACTCCAAAACACGAGATAACTCCAAACCACTCCAAAACACGAGATAGCTCCAAAGCACTCCAAAACACGAGATAACTCCAAAACACTAGATAACTCCAAACCACTCCAAAACACGAGATAACTCCAAACCACTCCAAAACACGAGATGTCTCCAAACCACTCCAAAACACGAGATAACTCCAAAATACGGACTAACTGCAAACCACTCCAAAACACGAGATAACTCCAAACCACTCCAAAACACGAGATAACTCCAAACCACGCCAAAGCACGAGATAACTCCAAAACACGAGATAACTCCAAACCACTCCAAAACACGAGATAACTCCAAACCACTCCAAAACACGAGATAACTCCAAAACACTCCAAAGCACGAGATAACTCCAATCCACTCCAAAACATGAGATAACTCTCCAAACCACTCCAAAACACGAGATAACTCCAAACCACTCCACAACGAGATAACTCCAAAACACGAGATAACTCCAAACCACTCCAAAACACGAGATAACTCCAAACCACTCCAAAACACGAGATAACTCCAAACCACTCCAAAACACGAGATAACTCCAAACCATTCCAAAACACGAGATAACTCCAAACCACTCCAAAACACGAGATAACTCCAAACCACTCCAAAACACGAGATAACTCCAAACCACTCCAAAACACGAGATAACGCCAAAACACGAGATAACTCCAAACCACTCCAAAACACGAGATAACTCCAAACCACTCCAAAACACGAGATAACTCCAAACCACTCCAAAGCACGAGATAACTCCAATCCACTCCAAAACACGAGATAACTCACCAAACCACTCCAAAACACGACATAACTCCAAACCACTCCAAAACACGAGATAACTCCAAACCACTCCAAAACACGAGATAACTGCAAACCACTCAAAACATGAGACAACTCCAAACCACTCCAAAGCACGAGATAACTCCAAACCACTCCAAAACACGAGATAACTCCAAACCACTCCAAAACACGAGATAACTCCAAAACACTCCAAAGCACGAGATAACTCCAATCCACTCCAAAACACGAGATAACTCTCCAAACCACTCCAAAACACGAGATAACTCCAAACCACTCCACAACACGAGATAACTCCAAAACACGAGATAACTCCAAACCACTCCAAAACACGAGATAACTCCAAACCACTCCAAAACACGAGATAACGCCAAACCACTCCAAAACACGAAATAAATCCAAACCACTCCAAAACACGAGATAAAACCAAACCACTCCAAAACACGAGATAACTCCAAACCACTCCAAAACACGAGCTAACTCCAAACCACTCCAAAACACGAGATAACATCAAACCACTCCAAAACACGAGATAACTCCAAAACACGAGATAACTCCAAACCACTCCAAAACACGAGATAACTCCCAACCACTCCAAAACACGAGATAACTCCAAAACACTCCAAAGCACGAGATAACTCCAATCCACTCCAAAACACGAGATAACTCTCCAAACCACTCCAAAACACGAGATAACTCCAAACCACTCCACAACACGAGATAACTCCAAAACACGAGATAACGCCAAACCACTCCAAAACACGAGATAACTCCAAACCACTCCAAAACACGAGATAACGCCAAACCACTCCAAAACACGAAATAACTCCAAACTACTCCTAAACACGAGATAACACCAAACCACTCCAAAACACGAGATAACTCCAAACCACTCCAAAGCACGAGATAACTCCAAACCACTCCAAAACACGAGATAACTCCAAACCACTCCAAAACACGAGATAGCTCAAAACCACTCCAAAAAACGCGATAACTCCAAACCACTCCAAAACACGAGATATCTCCAAACCACTCCAAAACACGAGATAACTCCAAACCACTCCAAAACACGAGATAACTCCAAACCACTCCAAAACACGAGATAACTCCAAACCACTCCAAAACACGAGATAACTCCAAACCACTCCAAAACACGAGATAACTCCAAACCACACCAAAACACGAGTTTACTCCAAAACACGAGATAACTCCAAACAACTCCAAAACACGAGACAACTCCAAACCACTCCAAAACACGAGATAACTCCAAACCACTGCAAAACATGAGATAACTCCAAAACACGAGATAACTCCAAACCACTCCAAAACACGAGATAACTCCAAACCACTCCAAAACACGAGATAGCTCCAAAGCACTCCAAAACACGAGATAACTCCAAAACACGAGATAACTCCAAACCACTCCAAAACACGAGATAACTCCAAACCACTCCAAAACACGAGATATCTCCAAACCACTCCAAAACACGAGATAACTCCAAAATACGGAATAACTGCAAACCACTCCTAAACACGAGATAACTCCAAACCACTCCAAAACACGAGATAACTCCAAACCACTCCAAAACACGAGATAACTCCAAAACACGAGATAACTCCAAACCACTCCAAAACACGAGATAACTCCAAACCACTCCAAAACACGAGATAACTCCAAAACACTCCAAAGCACGAGATAACTCCAATCCACTCCAAAGCACGAGATAACTCTCCAAACCACTCCAAAACACGAGATAACTCCAAACCACTCCACAACACGAGATAAATCCAAAACACGAGATAACTCCAAACCACTCCAAAACACGAGATAACTCCAAACCACTCCAAAACACGAGATAACGCCAACCACTCCAAAACACGAAATAACTCCAAACCACTCCAAAACCCGAGATAACTCCAAACCACTCCAAAACACGAGATAACTCCAAACCACTCCAAAACACGAGATAACTCCAAACCACGCCAAAACACGAGATAACTCCAAAACACTCCAAAGCACGAGATAACTCCAATCCACTACAAAACACGAGATAACTCTCCAAACCACTCCAAAACACGAGATAACTCCAAACCACTCCACAACACGAGATAACTCCAAAACACGAGATAACTCCAAACCACTCCAAAACACGAGAAGCTCCAAACCACTCCAAAACACGAGATAACTCCAAACCACTCCAAAACACGAGATAACTCCAAACCACTCCAAAGCACGAGATAACTCCAATCCACTCCAAAACACGAGATAACTCTCCAAACCACTCCAAAACACGAGATAACTCCAAAACACGAGATAACTCCAAACCACTCCAAAACACGAGATAAATCCAAACCACTCCAAAACACGAGATAACTCCAAACCACTCAAAACATGAGATAACTCCAAACCACTCCAAAGCACGAGATAACTCCAAACCACTCCAAAACACGAGATAACTCCAAACCACTCCAAAACAAGAGATAACTCTCCAAACCACTCCAACACACGAGATAACTCCAAACCACTCCAAAACACGAGATAACTCCAAACCACTCCAAAACACGAGATAACTCCAAACCACTCCAAAACACGAGATAACTCCAAACCACTCCAAAACACGAGATAGCTCCAAACCACTCCAAAACACGAGATAACTCCAAAACACGAGATAACTCCAAACCACTCCAAAACACGAGATAACTCCAAACCACTCAAAACACGAGATAACTCCAAACCACTCCAAAACACGAGATAACTCCAAACCACTCCAAAACACGAGATAACTCCAACCCACTCCAAAACACGAGATAACTCCAAACCACTCCAAAATACGAGATAACTCCAAACCACTCCAAAACGCGAGATAACTCCAAACCACACCAAAACACGAGATAACTCCAAACCACTCCAAAACACGAGATTACTCCAAAACACGAGATAACTCCAAACCACTGCAAAACACGAGATAACTCCAAAACACGAGCTAACTCCAAATCACTCCAAAACACGAGATAACTCCAAACCACTCCAAAACACGAGATAACTCCAAACCACTGCAAAACATGAGATAACTCCAAAAAACGAGATAACTCCAAACCACTCCAAAACACGAGATAACTCCAAAACACGAGATAACTCCAAACCACTCCAAAACACGAGATAACTCCAAACCACTCCAAAACACGAGATAGCTCCAAAGCACTCCAAAACACGAGATAACTCCAAAACACGAGATAACTCCAAAACACTCCAAAACACGAGATAACTCCAAACCACTCCAAAACACGAGATATCTCCAAACCACTCCAAAACACGAGATAACTCCAAAATACGGAATAACTGCAAACCACTCCTAAACACGAGATAACTCCAAACCACTCCAAAACACGAGATAACTCCAAACCACTCCAAAACACGAGATAACTCCAAAACACGAGATAACTCCAAACCACTCCAAAACACGAGATAACTCCAAACCACTCCAAAACACGAGATAACTCCAAAACACTCCAAAGCACGAGATAACTCCAATCCACTCCAAAGCACGAGATAACTCTCCAAACCACTCCAAAACACGAGATAACTCCAAACCACTCCAAAACACGAGATAACTCCAAACCACTCCAAAACACGAGATAACGCCAACCACTCCAAAACACGAAATAACTCCAAACCACTCCAAAACCCGAGATAACTCCAAACCACTCCAAAACACGAGATAACTCCAAACCACTCCAAAACACGAGATAACTCCAAACCACGCCAAAACACGAGATAACTCCAAAACACTCCAAAGCACGAGATAACTCCAATCCACTACAAAACACGAGATAACTCTCCAAACCACTCCAAAACACGAGATAACTCCAAACCACTCCACAACACGAGATAACTCCAAAACACGAGATAACTCCAAACCACTCCAAAACACGAGATAGCTCCAAACCACTCCAAAACACGAGATAACTCCAAACCACTCCAAAACACGAGATAACTCCAAACCACTCCAAAGCACGAGATAACTCCAATCCACTCCAAAACACGAGATAACTCTCCAAACCACTCCAAAACACGAGATAACTCCAAAACACGAGATAACTCCAAACCACTCCAAAACACGAGATAAATCCAAACCACTCCAAAACACGAGATAACTCCAAACCACTCAAAACATGAGATAACTCCAAACCACTCCAAAGCACGAGATAACTCCAAACCACTCCAAAACACGAGATAACTCCAAACCACTCCAAAACAAGAGATAACTCTCCAAACCACTCCAACACACGAGATAACTCCAAACCACTCCAAAACACGAGATAACTCCAAACCACTCCAAAACACGAGATAACTCCAAACCACTCCAAAACACGAGATAACTCCAAACCACTCCAAAACACGAGATAGCTCCAAACCACTCCAAAACACGAGATAACTCCAAAACACGAGATAACTCCAAACCACTCCAAAACACGAGATAACTCCAAACCACTCAAAACACGAGATAACTCCAAACCACTCCAAAACACGAGATAACTCCAAACCACTCCAAAACACGAGATAACTCCAACCCACTCCAAAACACGAGATAACTCCAAACCACTCCAAAATACGAGATAACTCCAAACCACTCCAAAACGCGAGATAACTCCAAACCACTCCAAAACACGAGATAACTCTCCAAACCACTCCAACACACGAGATAACTCCAAACCACTCCAAAACACGAGATAACTCCAAACCACTCCAAAACACGAGATAACTCCAAACCACTGCAAAACATGAGATAACTCCAAAAAACGAGATAACTCCAAACCACTCCAAAACACGAGATAACTCCAAAACACGAGATAACTCCAAACCACTCCAAAACACGAGATAACTCCAAACCACTCCAAAACACGAGATAGCTCCAAAGCACTCCAAAACACGAGATAACTCCAAAACACGAGATAACTCCAAAACACTCCAAAACACGAGATAACTCCAAACCACTCCAAAACACGAGATATCTCCAAACCACTCCAAAACACGAGATAACTCCAAAATACGGAATAACTGCAAACCACTCCTAAACACGAGATAACTCCAAACCACTCCAAAACACGAGATAACTCCAAACCACTCCAAAACACGAGATAACTCCAAAACACGAGATAACTCCAAACCACTCCAAAACACGAGATAACTCCAAACCACTCCAAAACACGAGATAACTCCAAAACACTCCAAAGCACGAGATAACTCCAATCCACTCCAAAGCACGAGATAACTCTCCAAACCACTCCAAAACACGAGATAACTCCAAACCACTCCAAAACACGAGATAACTCCAAACCACTCCAAAACACGAGATAACGCCAACCACTCCAAAACACGAAATAACTCCAAACCACTCCAAAACCCGAGATAACTCCAAACCACTCCAAAACACGAGATAACTCCAAACCACTCCAAAACACGAGATAACTCCAAACCACGCCAAAACACGAGATAACTCCAAAACACTCCAAAGCACGAGATAACTCCAATCCACTACAAAACACGAGATAACTCTCCAAACCACTCCAAAACACGAGATAACTCCAAACCACTCCACAACACGAGATAACTCCAAAACACGAGATAACTCCAAACCACTCCAAAACACGAGATAGCTCCAAACCACTCCAAAACACGAGATAACTCCAAACCACTCCAAAACACGAGATAACTCCAAACCACTCCAAAGCACGAGATAACTCCAATCCACTCCAAAACACGAGATAACTCTCCAAACCACTCCAAAACACGAGATAACTCCAAAACACGAGATAACTCCAAACCACTCCAAAACACGAGATAAATCCAAACCACTCCAAAACACGAGATAACTCCAAACCACTCAAAACATGAGATAACTCCAAAACCACTCCAAAGCACGAGATAACTCCAAACCACTCCAAAACACGAGATAACTCCAAACCACTCCAAAACAAGAGATAACTCTCCAAACCACTCCAACACACGAGATAACTCCAAACCACTCCAAAACACGAGATAACTCCAAACCACTCCAAAACACGAGATAACTCCAAACCACTCCAAAACACGAGATAACTCCAAACCACTCCAAAACACGAGATAGCTCCAAACCACTCCAAAACACGAGATAACTCCAAAACACGAGATAACTCCAAACCACTCCAAAACACGAGATAACTCCAAACCACTCAAAACACGAGATAACTCCAAACCACTCCAAAACACGAGATAACTCCAAACCACTCCAAAACACGAGATAACTCCAACCCACTCCAAAACACGAGATAACTCCAAACCACTCCAAAATACGAGATAACTCCAAACCACTCCAAAACGCGAGATAACTCCAAACCACACCAAAACACGAGATAACTCCAAACCACTCCAAAACACGAGATTACTCCAAAACACGAGATAACTCCAAACCACTGCAAAACACGAGATAACTCCAAAACACGAGCTAACTCCAAATCACTCCAAAACACGAGATAACTCCAAACCACTCCAAAACAGGAGATAACTCCAAACCACTGCAAAACATGAGATAACTCCAAAAAACGAGATAACTCCAAACCACTCCAAAACACGAGATAACTCCAAAACACGAGATAACTCCAAACCACTCCAAAACACGAGATAACTCCAAACCACTCCAAAACACGAGATATTTCCAAACCACTCCAAAACACGAGATAACTCCAAAATACGGAATAACTGCAAACCTCTCCTAAACACCAGATAACTCCAAACCACTCCAAAACACGAGATAACTCCAAACCACTCCAAAACACGAGATAACTCCAAAACACGAGATAACTCCAAACCACTCCAAAACACGAGATATCTCCAAACCACTCCAAAACACGAGATAACTCCAAAACACTCCAAAGCACGAGATAACTCCAATCCACTCCAAAACACGAGATAACTCTCCAAACCACTCCAAAACACGAGATAACTCCAAACCACTCCACAACACGAGATAACTCCAAAACACGAGATAACTCCAAACCACTCCAAAACACGAGATAACTCTCCAAACCACGCCAAAACACGAGATAACTCCAAACCACTCCAAAACACGAGATAACTCCAAACCACTCCAAAACACGAGATAACTCCATACCACTCCAAAACACGAGATAACTCCAAACCACTCCAAAACACGAGATAACTCCAAACCACTCAAAACATGAGATAACTCCAAACCACTCCAAAGCACGAGATAACTCCAAACCACTCCAAAACACGAGATAACTCCAAACCACTCCAAAACAAGACATAACTCTCCAAACCACTCCAAAGCACGAGATAACTCTCCAAACCACTCCAAAACACGAGATAACTCCAAACTACTCCACAATACGAGATAACTCCAAACCACTCCAAAACACGAGATAACGCCAAACCACTCCAAAACACGAAATAAATCCAAACCACTCCAAAACACGAGATAACACCAAAACACTCCAAAACAAGAGATAACTCCAAACCACTCCAAAACACGAGATAACTCCAAACCACTCCAAAACACGAGATAACTCCAAACCACTCCAAAACACGAGATAACTCCAAACCACTCCAAAACACGAGATAGCTCCAAACCACTCCAAAACACGAGATAACTCCAAAACACGAGATAACTCCAAACCACTCCAAAACACGAGATAACTCCAAACCACTCAAAACACGAGATAACTCCAAACCACTCCAAAACACGAGATAACTCCAAACCACTCCAAAACACGAGATAACTCCAACCCACTCCAAAACACGAGATAACTCCAAACCACTCCAAAATACGAGATAACTCCAAACCACTCCAAAACGCGAGATAACTCCAAACCACAGCAAAACACGAGATAACTCCAAACCACTCCAAAACACGAGATTACTCCAAAACACGAGATAACTCCAAACCACTGCAAAACACGAGATAACTCCAAAACACGAGCTAACTCCAAATCACTCCAAAACACGAGATAACTCCAAACCACTCCAAAACACGAGATAACTCCAAACCACTGCAAAACATGAGATAACTCCAAAAAACGAGATAACTCCAAACCACTCCAAAACACGAGATAACTCCAAAACACGAGATAACTCCAAACCACTCCAAAACACGAGATAACTCCAAACCACTCCAAAACACGAGATATTTCCAAACCACTCCAAAATACGAGATAACTCCAAAATACGGAATAACTGCAAACCTCTCCTAAACACCAGATAACTCCAAACCACTCCAAAACACGAGATAACTCCAAAACACGAGATAACATCAAACCACTCCAAAACACGAGATAACTCCAAAACACGAGATAACTCCAAACCACTCCAAAACACGAGATATCTCCAAACCACTCCAAAACACGAGATAACTCCAAAACACTCCAAAGCACGAGATAACTCCAATCCACTCCAAAACACGAGATAACTCTCCAAACCACTCCAAAACACGAGATAACTCCAAACCACTCCACAACACGAGATAACTCCAAAACACGAGATAACTCCAAACCACTCCAAAACACGAGATAACTCTCCAAACCACGCCAAAACACGAGATAACTCCAAACCACTCCAAAACACGAGATAACTCCAAACCACTCCAAAACACGAGATAACTCCATACCACTCCAAAACACGAGATAACTCCAAACCACTCCAAAACACGAGATAACTCCAAACCACTCAAAACATGAGATAACTCCAAACCACTCCAAAGCACGAGATAACTCCAAACCACTCCAAAACACGAGATAACTCCAAACCACTCCAAAACACGAGATAACTCCAAAACACTCCAAAGCACGAGATAACTCCAATCCACTCCAAAACACGAGATAACTCTCCAAACCACTCCAAAACACGAGATAACTCCAAACCACTCCACAACACGAGATAACTCCAAAACACGAGATAACTCCAAACCACTCCAAAACACGAGATAACTCTCCAAACCACGCCAAAACACGAGATAACTCCAAACCACTCCAAAACACGAGATAACTCCAAACCACTCCAAAACACGAGATAACTCCATACCACTCCAAAACACGAGATAACTCCAAACCACTCCAAAACACGAGATAACTCCAAACCACTCAAAACATGAGATAACTCCAAACCACTCCAAAGCACGAGATAACTCCAAACCACTCCAAAACACGAGATAACTCCAAACCACTCCAAAACAAGACATAACTCTCCAAACCACTCCAAAGCACGAGATAACTCTCCAAACCACTCCAAAACACGAGATAACTCCAAACTACTCCACAATACGAGATAACTCCAAACCACTCCAAAACACGAGATAACGCCAAACCACTCCAAAACACGAAATAAATCCAAACCACTCCAAAACACGAGATAACACCAAAACACTCCAAAACAAGAGATAACTCCAAACCACTCCAAAACACGAGATAACTCCAAACCACTCCAAAACACGAGATAACACCAAACCACTCCAAAACACGTGATAACTCCAAACCACTCCAAAACACGAGATAACTCCAAACCACTCCAAAACACGAGATAACTCAAAACCACTCCAAAAAACGCGATAACTCCAAACCACTCCAAAGCACGAGATAACTCCAATCCACTCCAAAACATGAGATAACTCTCCAAACCACTCCAAAACACGAGATAACTCCAAACCACTCCAAAACACGAGATAACTCCAAACCACTCCAAAACACGAGATAACTCCAAACCACTCCAAAACACGAGATAACTCCAAACCACTCCAAAACACGAGATAACTCCAAACCACTCCAAAACACGAGATAACTCCAAACGCTCCAAAACACGAGATAACTCCAAACCACTCCAAAATACGAGATAACTCCAAACCACTCCAAAACACGAGATAACTCCAACCCACTCCAAAACACGAGATAACTCCAAACCACTCCAAAATACGAGATAACTCCAAACCACTCCAAAACACGAGATAACTCCAAACCACTCCAAAACACGAGATTACTCCAAAACACGAGATAACTCCAAACCACTGCAAAACACGAGATAACTCCAAAACACGAGCTAACTCCAAATCACTCCAAAACACCAGATAACTCCAAACCACTCCAAAACACGAGATAACTCCAAACCACTGCAAAACATGAGATAACTCCAAAAAACGAGATAACTCCAAACCACTCCAAAACACGAGATAACTCCAAAACACGAGATAACTCCAAACCAGTCCAAAACACGAGATAACTCCAAACCAGTCCAAAACACGAGATAGCTCCAAAGCACTCCAAAACACGAGATAACTCCAAAACACGAGATAACTCCAAACGAGTCCAAAACACGAGATAACTCCAAACCACTCCAAAACACGAGATAACTCCAAACCACTCCAAAACACGAGATATCTCCAAACCACTCCAAAACACGAGATAACTCCAAAATACGGAATAACTGCAAACCACTCCAAAACACGAGATAACTCCAAACCACTCCAAAACACGAGATAACTCCAAACCACTCCAAAACACGAGATAACTCCAAAACACGAGATAACTCCAAACCACGAGATAACTCCAAACCACTCCACAACACGAGATAACTCCAAAACACGAGATAACTCCAAACCACTCCAAAACACGAGATAACTCCAAACCACTCCAAAACACGAGATAACGCCAAACCACTCCAAAACACGAAATAACTCCAAACCACTCCAAAACACGAGATAACACCAAACCACTCCAAGACACGAGATAACTCCGAACCACTCCAAAGCACGAGATAACTCCAAACCACTCCAAAACACGAGATAACTCCAAACCACTCCAAAACACGAGATAACTCAAAACCACTCCAAAACACGCGATAACTCCAAACCACTCCAAAACACGAGATAACTCCAAACCACTCCAAAACACCAGATAACTCCAAACCACTCCAAAACACGAGATAACTCCAAACCACTCCAAAACACGAGAAAACTCCAAACCACTCCAAAACACGAGATAACGCCAAACCACTCCAAAACATGAGATAACTGCAAACCACTCCAAATCACGAGATAACTCCAAACCACTCCAAAACACGAGATAACTCCAAACCACTCCAAAACACGAGATAACGCCAAACCACTTTAAAACACGAGATAACTCCAAACCACTCCAAAACACGAGATAACTCCAAACCACTCCAAAACACGAGATAACTCCAAAACACGAGATAACTCCAAACCACTCCAAAACACGAGACAACTCCAAACCACTCCAAAACACGAGATAACTCCAAACCACTCCAAAACACGAGATACCTCCAAACCACTCCAAAACACGAGATAACTCCAAAACACGAGATAACTCGAAACCACTCCAAAACACGAGATAACTCCAAACCACTCAAAACACGAGATAACTCCAAACCACTCCAAAACACGAGATAACTCCAACCCACTCCAAAACACGAGATAACTCCAAACCACTCCAAAACACGAGATAACTCCAAACCACTCCAAAACGCGAGATAACTCCAAACCACTCCAAAACACGAGATAACTCCAAACCACTCCAAAACACGAGATTACTCCAAAACACGAGATAACTCCAAACCACTGCAAAACACGAGATAACTCCAAAATACGGAATAACTGCAAACCACTCCTAAACACCAGATAACTCCAAACCACTCCAAAACACGAGATAACTCCAAACCACTCCAAAACACGAGATAACTCCAAAACACGAGATAACTCCAAACCACTCCAAAACACGAGATAACTCCAAACCACTCCAAAACACGAGATAACTCCAAAATACTCCAAAACACGAGATAACTCCAAAACACGAGATAACTCCAAACCACTCCAAAACACGAGATAACTCCAAACCACTCCAAAACACGAGATAACTCCAAAACACTCCAAAGCACGAGATAACTCCAATCCACTCCAAAACACGAGATAACTCTCCAAACCACTCCAAAACACGAGATAACTCCAAACCACTCCACAACACGAGATAACTCCAAACCATTCCAAAACACGAGAAAACTCCAAACCACTCCAAAACACGAGATAACTCCAAACCACACCAAAACACGAGATAACTCCAAACCACTCCAAAACACGAGATAACGCCAAAACACGAGATAACTCCAAACCACTCCAAAACACGAGATAACTCCAAACCACTCCAAAACACGAGATAACTCCAAACCACTCCAAAGCACGAGGTAACTCCAATCCACTCCAAAACACGAGATAACTCTCCAAACCACTCCAAAACACGAGATAACTCCAACCCGCTCCAAAACACGAGATATCTGCAAACCACTCCAAAACACGAGATAACTCCAAACCACTCCAAAACACGAGATAACTGCAAACCACTTAAAACATGAGACAACTCCAAACCACTCCAAAGCACGAGATAACTCCAAACAACTCCAAAACACGAGATAACTCCAAAACCACTCCAAAACACGAGATAACTCCAAACCACTGCAAAACACGAGATAACTCCAAAACACGAGATAACTCCACACCAGTCCAAAACACGAGATAACTCCAAACCACTCCAAAACACGAGATAACTCCAAAACACGAGATAACTCCAAACCACTCCAAAACACGAGATAACTCCAAACCACTCCAAAACACGAGATAACTCCAAACCACTCCAAAACACGAGATGTCTCCAAACCACTCCAAAACACGAGATAACTCCAAAATACGGACTAACTGCAAACCACTCCAAAACACGAGATAACTCCAAACCACTCCAAAACACGAGATAACTCCAAACCACGCCAAAGCACGAAATAACTCCAAAACACGAGATAACTCCAAACCACTCCAAAACACGAGATAACTCCAAACCACTCCAAAACACGAGACAACTCCAAAACACGAGATAACTCCAAACCACTCCAAAACACGAGATAACTCCAAACCACTCCAAAACACGAGATAACGCCAAACCACTCCAAAACACGAAATAACTCCAAACCACTCCAAAACACGAGATAACACCAAACCACTCCAAGACACGAGATAACTCCGAACCACTCCAAAGCACGAGATAACTCCAAACCACTCCAAAACACGAGATAACTCCAAACCACTCCAAAACACGAGATAACTCAAAACCACTCCAAAACACGCGATAACTCCAAACCACTCCAAAACACGAGATAACTCCAAACCACTCCAAAACACGAGATAACTCCAAACCACTCCAAAACACGAGATAACTCCAAACCACTCCAAAACACGAGATAACTCCAAACCACTCCAAAACACGAGATAACTCAAAACCACTCCAAAACACGCGATAACTCCAAACCACTCCAAAACACGAGATAACTCCAAACCACTCCAAAACACGAGATAACTCCAAACCACTCCAAAACACGAGATAACTCCAAACCACTCCAAAACACGAGAAAACTCCAAACCACTCCAAAACACGAGATAACGCCAAACCACTCCAAAACATGAGATAACTGCAAACCACTCCAAATCACGAGATAACTCCAAACCACTCCAAAACACGAGATAACTCCAAACCACTCCAAAACACGAGATAACGCCAAACCACTTTAAAACACGAGATAACTCCAAACCACTCCAAAACACGAGATAACTCCAAACCACTCCAAAACACGAGATAACTCCAAAACACGAGATAACTCCAAACCACTCCAAAACACGAGACAACTCCAAACCACTCCAAAACACGAGATAACTCCAAACCACTCCAAAACACGAGATACCTCCAAACCACTCCAAAACACGAGATAACTCCAAAACACGAGATAACTCCAAACCACTCCAAAACACGTGATAACTCCAAACCACTCCAAAACACGAGATAACGCCAAACCACTCCAAAACACGAAATAACTCCAAACCACTCCAAAACACGAGATAACACCAAACCACTCCAAGACACGAGATAACTCCGAACCACTCCAAAGCACGAGATAACTCCAAACCACTCCAAAACACGAGATAACTCCAAACCACTCCAAAACACGAGATAACTCAAAACCACTCCAAAACACGCGATAACTCCAAACCACTCCAAAACACGAGATAACTCCAAACCACTCCAAAACACGAGATAACTCCAAACCACTCCAAAACACGAGATAACTCCAAACCACTCCAAAACACGAGATAACTCCAAACCACTCCAAAACACGAGATAACTCAAAACCACTCCAAAACACGCGATAACTCCAAACCACTCCAAAACACGAGATAACTCCAAACCACTCCAAAACACGAGATAACTCCAAACCACTCCAAAACACGAGATAACTCCAAACCACTCCAAAACACGAGAAAACTCCAAACCACTCCAAAACACGAGATAACGCCAAACCACTCCAAAACATGAGATAACTGCAAACCACTCCAAATCACGAGATAACTCCAAACCACTCCAAAACACGAGATAACTCCAAACCACTCCAAAACACGAGATAACGCCAAACCACTTTAAAACACGAGATAACTCCAAACCACTCCAAAACACGAGATAACTCCAAACCACTCCAAAACACGAGATAACTCCAAAACACGAGATAACTCCAAACCACTCCAAAACACGAGACAACTCCAAACCACTCCAAAACACGAGATAACTCCAAACCACTCCAAAACACGAGATACCTCCAAACCACTCCAAAACACGAGATAACTCCAAAACACGAGATAACTCCAAACCACTCCAAAACACGAGATAACTCCAAACCACTCAAAACACGAGATAACTCCAAACCACTCCAAAACACGAGATAACTCCAAACCACTCCAAAACACGAGATAACTCCAACCCACTCCAAAACACGAGATAACTCCAAACCACTCCAAAACACGAGATAACTCCAAACCACTCCAAAACGCGAGATAACTCCAAACCACTCCAAAACACGAGATAACTCCAAACCACTCCAAAACACGAGATTACTCCAAAACACGAGATAACTCCAAACCACTGCAAAACACGAGATAACTCCAAAACACGAGATAACTCCAAACCACTCCAAAACACGAGATAACTCCAAACCACTCCAAAACACGAGATAACTCCAAACCACTGCAAAACATGAGATAACTCCAAAAAACGAGATAACTCCAAACCACTCCAAAACACGAGATAACTCCAAAACACGAGATAACTCCAAACCACTCCAAAACACGAGATAACTCCAAACCACTGCAAAACACGAGATATTTCCAAACCACTCCAAAACACGAGATAACTCCAAAATACGGAATAACTGCAAACCACTCCTAAACACCAGATAACTCCAAACCACTCCAAAACACGAGATAACTCCAAACCACTCCAAAACACGAGATAACTCCAAAACACGAGATAACTCCAAACCACTCCAAAACACGAGATAACTCCAAACCACTCCAAAACACGAGATAACTCCTAAACACTCCAAAGCACGAGATAACTCCAATCCACTCCAAAACACGAGATAACTCTCCAAACCACTCCAAAACACGAGATAACTCCAAACCACTCCACAACACGAGATAACTCCAAACCATTCCAAAACACGAGATAACTCCAAACCACTCCAAAACACGAGATAACTCCAAACCACACCAAAACACGAGATAACTCCAAACCACTCCAAAACACGAGATAACGCCAAAACACGAGATAACTCCAAACCACTCCAAAACACGAGATAACTCCAAACCACTCCAAAACACGAGATAACTCCAAACCACTCCAAAGCACGAGGTAACTCCAATCCACTCCAAAACACGAGATAACTCTCCAAACCACTCCAAAACACGAGATAACTCCAACCCGCTCCAAAACACGAGATATCTGCAAACCACTCCAAAACACGAGATAACTCCAAACCACTCCAAAACACGAGATAACTGCAAACCACTTAAAACATGAGACAACTCCAAACCACTCCAAAGCACGAGATAACTCCAAACAACTCCAAAACACGAGATAACTCCAAAACCACTCCAAAACACGAGATAACTCCAAACCACTGCAAAACACGAGATAACTCCAAAACACGAGATAACTCCACACCAGTCCAAAACAC
Organism: Somniosus microcephalus; assembly: GCF_052327205.1. Classification (NCBI taxonomy): domain Eukaryota; kingdom Metazoa; phylum Chordata; class Chondrichthyes; order Squaliformes; family Somniosidae; genus Somniosus; species Somniosus microcephalus. The sequence continues at coordinate 133,095 of NW_028225671.1, read as the reverse complement.
GAGATAACTCCAAACCACTCCAAAACACGAGATAACTCCAAAACACGAGATAACTCCAAACCACTCCAAAACACGAGATAACTCCAAACCACTCCAAAACACGAGATAACTCCAAACCACTCCAAAACACGAGATGTCTCCAAACCACTCCAAAACACGAGATAACTCCAAAATACGGACTAACTGCAAACCACTCCAAAACACGAGATAACTCCAAACCACTCCAAAACACGAGATAACTCCAAACCACGCCAAAGCACGAAATAACTCCAAAACACGAGATAACTCCAAACCACTCCAAAACACGAGATAACTCCAAACCACTCCAAAACACGAGACAACTCCAAAACACTCCAAAGCACGAGATAACTCCAATCCACTCCAAAACACGAGATAACTCTCCAAACCACTCCAAAACACGAGATAACTCCAAACCACTCCAAAACACGAGATAACTCCAAACCACTCCAAAACACGAGATAACGCCAAACCACTTTAAAACACGAGATAACTCCAAACCACTCCAAAACACGAGATAACTCCAAACCACTCCAAAACACGAGATAACTCCAAAACACGAGATAACTCCAAACCACTCCAAAACACGAGACAACTCCAAACCACTCCAAAACACGAGATAACTCCAAACCACTCCAAAACACGAGATACCTCCAAACCACTCCAAAACACGAGATAACTCCAAAACACGAGATAACTCCAAACCACTCCAAAACACGAGATAACTCCAAACCACTCAAAACACGAGATAACTCCAAACCACTCCAAAACACGAGATAACTCCAAACCACTCCAAAACACGAGATAACTCCAACCCACTCCAAAACACGAGATAACTCCAAACCACTCCAAAACACGAGATAACTCCAAACCACTCCAAAACGCGAGATAACTCCAAACCACTCCAAAACACGAGATAACTCCAAACCACTCCAAAACACGAGATTACTCCAAAACACGAGATAACTCCAAACCACTGCAAAACACGAGATAACTCCAAAACACGAGATAACTCCAAACCACTCCAAAACACGAGATAACTCCAAACCACTCCAAAACACGAGATAACTCCAAACCACTGCAAAACATGAGATAACTCCAAAAAACGAGATAACTCCAAACCACTCCAAAACACGAGATAACTCCAAAACACGAGATAACTCCAAACCACTCCAAAACACGAGATAACTCCAAACCACTCCAAAACACGAGATATTTCCAAACCACTCCAAAACACGAGATAACTCCAAAATACGGAATAACTGCAAACCACTCCTAAACACCAGATAACTCCAAACCACACCAAAACACGAGATAACTCCAAACCACTCCAAAACACGAGATAACTCCAAAACACGAGATAACTCCAAACCACTCCAAAACACGAGATAACTCCAAACCACTCCAAAACACGAGATAACTCCAAAACACTCCAAAGCACGAGATAACTCCAATCCACTCCAAAACACGAGATAACTCTCCAAACCACTCCAAAACACGAGATAACTCCAAACCACTCCACAACACGAGATAACTCCAAACCATTCCAAAACACGAGATAACTCCAAACCACTCCAAAACACGAGATAACTCCAAACCACACCAAAACACGAGATAACTCCAAACCACTCCAAAACACGAGATAACGCCAAAACACGAGATAACTCCAAACCACTCCAAAACACGAGATAACTCCAAACCACTCCAAAACACGAGATAACTCCAAACCACTCCAAAGCACGAGGTAACTCCAATCCACTCCAAAACACGAGATAACTCTCCAAACCACTCCAAAACACGAGATAACTCCAACCCGCTCCAAAACACGAGATATCTGCAAACCACTCCAAAACACGAGATAACTCCAAACCACTCCAAAACACGAGATAACTGCAAACCACTTAAAACATGAGACAACTCCAAACCACTCCAAAGCACGAGATAACTCCAAACAACTCCAAAACACGAGATAACTCCAAAACCACTCCAAAACACGAGATAACTCCAAACCACTGCAAAACACGAGATAACTCCAAAACACGAGATAACTCCACACCAGTCCAAAACACGAGATAACTCCAAACCACTCCAAAACACGAGATAACTCCAAAACACGAGATAACTCCAAACCACTCCAAAACACGAGATAACTCCAAACCACTCCAAAACAGGAGATAACTCCAAACCACTCCAAAACACGAGATGTCTCCAAACCACTCCAAAACACGAGATAACTCCAAAATACGGACTAACTGCAAACCACTCCAAAACACGAGATAACTCCAAACCACTCCAAAACACGAGATAACTCCAAACCACGCCAAAGCACGAAATAACTCCAAAACACGAGATAACTCCAAACCACTCCAAAACACGAGATAACTCCAAACCACTCCAAAACACGAGACAACTCCAAAACACTCCAAAGCACGAGATAACTCCAATCCACTCCAAAACACGAGATAACTCTCCAAACCACTCCAAAACACGAGATAACTCCAAACCACTCCACAACACGAGTTAACTCCAAACCACTACAAAACACGAGATAACTCCAAACCATTCCAAAACACGAGATAACTCCAAACCACTCCAAAACACGAGATAACTCCAATCCACTCCAAAACACGAGATAACTCTCCAAACCACTCCAAAACACGAGATAACTCCAAACCACTCCAAAACACGAGATAACTCCAAACCACTACAAAACACGAGATAACTCCAAACCATTCCAAAACACGAGATAACTCCAAACCACTCCAAAACACGAGATAACTCCAAACCACTCCAAAACACGAGATAACTCCAAACCACTCCAAAACACGAGATAACGCCAAAACACGAGATAACTCCAAACCACTCCAAAACACGAGATAACTCCAAACCACTCCAAAACACGAGATAACTCCAAACCACTCCAAAGCACGAGATAACTCCAATCCACTCCAAAACACGAGATAACTCTCCAAACCACTCCAAAACACGAGATAACTCCAACCCACTCCAAAACACGAGCTAACTCCAAAACACGACATAACTCCAAACCACTCCAAAACACGAGATAACTCCAAACCACTCCAAAGCACGAGATAACTCCAAACCACTGCAAAACACGAGATAACTCCAAAACACGAGATAACTCCAAACCACTCCAAAGCACGAGATAACTCCAAACAACTCCAAAACACGAGATAGCTCCAAAGCACTCCAAAACACGAGATAACTCCAAAACACGAGATAACTCCAAACCACTCCAAAACACGAGATAACTCCAAACCACTCCAAAACACGAGATAACTCCAAACAACTCCAAAACACGAGATATCTCCAAACCACTCCAAAACACGAGATAACTCCAAAATACGGAATAACTGCAAACCACTCCAAAACACGAGATAACTCCAAACCACTGCAAAACACGAGATAACTCCAAACCACTCCAAAACACGAGATAACTCCAAACCACTCCAAAACACGAGATAACTCCAAAACACTCCAAAGCACGAGATAACTCCAATCCACTCCAAAACACGAGATAACTCTCCAAACCACTCCAAAACACGAGATAACTCCAAACCACTCCACAACACGAGATAACTCCAAAACACGAGGTAACTCCAAACCACTCCAAAACACGAGATAACTCCAAACCACTCCAAAACACGAGATAACGCCAAACCACTCCAAAACACGAAATAAATCCAAACCACTCCAAAAAAAGAGATAAAACCAAACCACTCCAAAACACGAGATAACTCCAAACCACTCCAAAACACGAGCTAACTCCAAACAACTCCAAAACACGAGATAACATCAAACCACTCCAAAACACGAGATAACTCCAAAACACGAGATAACTCCTAACCACTCCAAAACACGAGATAACTCCCAACCACTCCAAAACACGAGATAACTCCAAAACACTCCAAAGCACGAGATAACTCCAATCCACTCCAAAACACGAGATAACTCTCCAAACCACTCCAAAACACGAGATAACTCCAAACCACTCCACAACACGAGATAACTCCAAAACACGAGATAACGCCAAACCACTCCAAAACACGAGATAACTCCAAACACTCCAAAACACGAGATTACTCCAAAACACGAGATAACTCCAAACCACTCCAAAACACGATACAACTCCAAACCACTCCAAAACACGAGATAACTCCAAACCACTGCAAAACACGAGATAACTCCAAAACACGAGATAACTCCAAACCACTCCAAAACACGAGATAACTCCAAACCACTCCAAAACACGAGATAGCTCCAAAGCACTCCAAAACACGAGATAACTCCAAAACACGAGATAACTCCAAACCACTCCAAAACACGAGATAACTCCAAACCACTCCAAACACGAGATAACTCCAAACCACTCCAAAACACGAGATAACTCCAAACCACTCCAAAACAAGAGATAACTCCAAACCACTCCAAAACACGAGATAACTCCAAACAACTCCAAATCGTGAGATAACTCCAAACAACTCCAAAACACGAGATAACTCCAAACCACTCCAAAACACGAGATAACTCCAAACCACTCCAAAACACGAGAGAACTCCAAACCACTGCAAAACACGAGATAACTCCAAAACACGAGATAACTCCAAACCAGTCCAAAACACGAGATAACTCCAAACCACTCCAAAACACGAGATAGCTCCAAAGCACTCCAAAACACGAGATAACTCCAAATTACGAGATAACTCCAAACCACTCCAAAACACGAGATAACTCCAAAACACTCCAAAGCACGAGATAACTCCAATCCACTCCAAAACACGAGATAACTCCAAACCACTCCAAAACACGAGATAACTCCAAAACACTCCAAAGCACGAGATAACTCCAAACCACTCCAAAACAGGAGATAACTCCAAACCACTCCACAACACGAGATAACTCCAAAACACGAGATAACTCCAAACCACTCCAAAACACGAGATAACTCCAAACCACTCCAAAACACGAGATAACGCCAAACCACTCCAAAACACGAAATAAATCCAAACCACTCCAAAAAAAGAGATAACTCCAAAACACTCCAAAGCACGAGATAACTCCAATCCACTCCAAAACACGAGATAGCTCCAAACCACTCCAAAACACGAGATAACTCCAAAACACGAGATAACTCCGAACCACTCCAAAACACGAGATATCTCCCAACCACTCCAAAACACGAGATAACTCCACACCAGTCCAAAACACGAGATAACTCCAAACCACTCCAAAACACGAGATAACTCCAAAACACGAGATAACTCCAAACCACTCCAAAACACGAGATAACTCCAAACCACTCCAAAACACGAGATAACTCCAAACCACTCCAAAACACGAGATGTCTCCAAACCACTCCAAAACACGAGATAACTCCAAAATACGGACTAACTGCAAACCACTCCAAAACACGAGATAACTCCAAACCACTCCAAAACACGAGATAACTCCAAACCACGCCAAAGCACGAAATAACTCCAAAACACGAGATAACTCCAAACCACTCCAAAACACGAGATAACTCCAAACCACTCCAAAACACGAGACAACTCCAAAACACTCCAAAGCACGAGATAACTCCAATCCACTCCAAAACACGAGATAACTCTCCAAACCACTCCAAAACACGAGATAACTCCAAACCACTCCACAACACGAGTTAACTCCAAAACACGAGATAACTCCAAACCACTCCAAAACACGAGATAACTCCAAACCACTCCAAAACACGAGATAACTCCAAACCACTACAAAACACGAGATAACTCCAAACCATTCCAAAACACGAGATAACACCAAACCACTCCAAAACACGAGATAACTCCAAACCACTCCAAAACACGAGATAACTCCAAACCACTCCAAAACACGAGATAACGCCAAAACACGAGATAACTCCAAACCACTCCAAAACACGAGATAACTCCAAACCACTCCAAAACACGAGATAACTCCAAACCACTCCAAAGCACGAGATAACTCCAATCCACTCCAAAACACGAGATAACTCTCCAAACCACTCCAAAACACGAGATAACTCCAACCCACTCCAAAACACGAGCTAACTCCAAAACACGACATAACTCCAAACCACTCCAAAACACGAGATAACTCCAAACCACTCCAAAACACGAGATAACTGCAAACCACTCAAAACATGAGACAACTCCAAACCACTCCAAAGCACGAGATAACTCCAAACCACTGCAAAACACGAGATAACTCCAAAACACGAGATAACTCCAAACCACTCCAAAGCACGAGATAACTCCAAACAACTCCAAAACACGAGATAGCTCCAAAGCACTCCAAAACACGAGATAACTCCAAAACACGAGATAACTCCAAACCACTCCAAAACACGAGATAACTCCAAACCACTCCAAAACACGAGATAACTCCAAACAACTCCAAAACACGAGATATCTCCAAACCACTCCAAAACACGAGATAACTCCAAAATACGGAATAACTGCAAACCACTCCAAAACACGAGATAACTCCAAACCACTGCAAAACACGAGATAACTCCAAACCACTCCAAAACACGAGATAACTCCAAACCACTCCAAAACACGAGATAACTCCAAAACACTCCAAAGCACGAGATAACTCCAATCCACTCCAAAACACGAGATAACTCTCCAAACCACTCCAAAACACGAGATAACTCCAAACCACTCCACAACACGAGATAACTCCAAAACACGAGGTAACTCCAAACCACTCCAAAACACGAGATAACTCCAAACCACTCCAAAACACGAGATAACGCCAAACCACTCCAAAACACGAAATAAATCCAAACCACTCCAAAAAAAGAGATAAAACCAAACCACTCCAAAACACGAGATAACTCCAAACCACTCCAAAACACGAGCTAACTCCAAACCACTCCAAAACACGAGATAACATCAAACCACTCCAAAACACGAGATAACTCCAAAACACGAGATAACTCCTAACCACTCCAAAACACGAGATAACTCCCAACCACTCCAAAACACGAGATAACTCCAAAACACTCCAAAGCACGAGATAACTCCAATCCACTCCAAAACACGAGATAACTCTCCAAACCACTCCAAAACACGAGATAACTCCAAACCACTCCACAACACGAGATAACTCCAAAACACGAGATAACGCCAAACCACTCCAAAACACGAGATAACTCCAAAGCACTCCAAAACACGAGATTACTCCAAAACACGAGATAACTCCAAACCACTCCAAAACACGATACAACTCCAAACCACTCCAAAACACGAGATAACTCCAAACCACTGCAAAACACGAGATAACTCCAAAACACGAGATAACTCCAAACCACTCCAAAACACGAGATAACTCCAAACCACTCCAAAACACGAGATAGCTCCAAAGCACTCCAAAACACGAGATAACTCCAAAACACGAGATAACTCCAAACCACTCCAAAACACGAGATAACTCCAAACCACTCCAAAACACGAGATAACTCCAAACCACTCCAAAACACGAGATAACGCCAAAACACGAGATAACTCCAAACCACTCCAAAACACGAGATAACTCCAAACCACTCCAAAACACGAGATAACTCCAAACCACTCCAAAGCACGAGATAACTCCAATCCACTCCAAAACACGAGATAACTCTCCAAACCACTCCAAAACACGAGATAACTCCAACCCACTCCAAAACACGAGCTAACTCCAAAACACGACATAACTCCAAACCACTCCAAAACACGAGATAACTCCAAACCACTCCAAAACACGAGATAACTGCAAACCACTCAAAACATGAGACAACACCAAACCACTCCAAAGCACGAGATAACTCCAAACCACTGCAAAACACGAGATAACTCCAAAACACGAGATAACTCCAAACCACTCCAAAGCACGAGATAACTCCAAACAACTCCAAAACACGAGATAGCTCCAAAGCACTCCAAAACACGAGATAACTCCAAAACACGAGATAACTCCAAACCACTCCAAAACACGAGATAACTCCAAACCACTCCAAAACACGAGATAACTCCAAACAACTCCAAAACACGAGATATCTCCAAACCACTCCAAAACACGAGATAACTCCAAAATACGGAATAACTGCAAACCACTCCAAAACACGAGATAACTCCAAACCACTGCAAAACACGAGATAACTCCAAACCACTCCAAAACACGAGATAACTCCAAACCACTCCAAAACACGAGATAACTCCAAAACACTCCAAAGCACGAGATAACTCCAATCCACTCCAAAACACGAGATAACTCTCCAAACCACTCCAAAACACGAGATAACTCCAAACCACTCCACAACACGAGATAACTCCAAAACACGAGGTAACTCCAAACCACTCCAAAACACGAGATAACTCCAAACCACTCCAAAACACGAGATAACGCCAAACCACTCCAAAACACGAAATAAATCCAAACCACTCCAAAAAAAGAGATAAAACCAAACCACTCCAAAACACGAGATAACTCCAAACCACTCCAAAACACGAGCTAACTCCAAACCACTCCAAAACACGAGATAACATCAAACCACTCCAAAACACGAGATAACTCCAAAACACGAGATAACTCCTAACCACTCCAAAACACGAGATAACTCCCAACCACTCCAAAACACGAGATAACTCCAAAACACTCCAAAGCACGAGATAACTCCAATCCACTCCAAAACACGAGATAACTCTCCAAACCACTCCAAAACACGAGATAACTCCAAACCACTCCACAACACGAGATAACTCCAAAACACGAGATAACGCCAAACCACTCCAAAACACGAGATAACTCCAAAGCACTCCAAAACACGAGATTACTCCAAAACACGAGATAACTCCAAACCACTCCAAAACACGATACAACTCCAAACCACTCCAAAACACGAGATAACTCCAAACCACTGCAAAACACGAGATAACTCCAAAACACGAGATAACTCCAAACCACTCCAAAACACGAGATAACTCCAAACCACTCCAAAACACGAGATAGCTCCAAAGCACTCCAAAACACGAGATAACTCCAAAACACGAGATAACTCCAAACCACTCCAAAACACGAGATAACTCCAAACCACTCCAAACACGAGATAACTCCAAACCACTCCAAAACACGAGATAACTCCAAACCACTCAAAACACGAGATAACTCCAAACCACTCCAAAACACGAGATAACTCCAAACCACTCCAAAACAAGAGATAACTCCAAACCACTCCAAAACACGAGATAACTCCAAACAACTCCAAATCGTGAGATAACTCCAAACCACTCCAAAACACGAGATAACTCCAAACCACTCCAAAACACGAGATAACTCCAAACCACTCCAAAACACGAGAGAACTCCAAACCACTGCAAAACACGAGATAACTCCAAAACACGAGATAACTCCAAACCAGTCCAAAACACGAGATAACTCCAAACCACTCCAAAACACGAGATAGCTCCAAAGCACTCCAAAACACGAGATAACTCCAAATTACGAGATAACTCCAAACCACTCCAAAACACGAGATAACTCCAAAACACTCCAAAGCACGAGATAACTCCAATCCACTCCAAAACACGAGATAACTCTCCAAACCACTCCAAAACAGGAGATAACTCCAAACCACTCCACAACACGAGATAACTCCAAAACACGAGATAACTCCAAACCACTCCAAAACACGAGATAACTCCAAACCACTCCAAAACACGAGATAACTCCAAACCACTCCAAAACACGAGATAACTCCAAACCACTCCAAAACACGAGATAACTCCAAACCACTCCAAAACACGAGATAACTCCAAACCACTCCAAAACACGAGATAACTCCAAACCACACCAAAACACGAGTTTACTCCAAAACACGAGATAACTCCAAACAACTCCAAAACACGAGACAACTCCAAACCACTCCAAAACACGAGATAACTCCAAACCACTGCAAAACATGAGATAACTCCAAAACACGAGATAACTCCAAACCACTCCAAAACACGAGATATCTCCAAACCACTCCAAAACACGAGATAACTCTCCAAACCACTCCAAAACACGAGATAACTCCAAACCACTCCAAAACACGATAAATCCAAACCACTCCAAAACACGAGATAACTACAAACCACTCCAAAACACGAGATAACTCCAAACCACTCCAAAACACGAGATAACTCCAAACCACTCCAAAACACGAGATAACTCCAAACCTCTCCAAAACACGAGATAACTCCAAACCATTCCAAAACACGAGATAACTCCAAACCACTCCAAAACACGAGATAACTCCAAACCACTCCAAAACACGAGATAACTCCAAACCACTCCAAAACACGAGATAACGCCAAAACACGAGATAACTCCAAACCACTCCAAAACACGAGATAACTCCAAACCACTCCAAAACACGAGATAACTCCAAACCACTCCAAAGCACGAGATAACTCCAATCCACTCCAAAACACGAGATAACTCTCCAAACCACTCCAAAACACGGCATAACTCCAACCCGCTCCAAAACACGAGATAACTGCAAACCACTCCAAAACACGAGATAACTCCAAAACACTCCAAAACATGAGATAACTGCAAACCACTCAAAACATGAGACAACTCCAAACCACTCCAAAGCACGAGATAACTCCAAACCACTCCAAAACACGAGATAACTCCAAACCACTCCAAAACACGAGATAGCTCCAAAGCACTCCAAAACACGAGATAACTCCAAAACACTAGATAACTCCAAACCACTCCAAAACACGAGATAACTCCAAACCACTCCAAAACACGAGATGTCTCCAAACCACTCCAAAACACGAGATAACTCCAAAATACGGACTAACTGCAAACCACTCCAAAACACGAGATAACTCCAAACCACTCCAAAACACGAGATAACTCCAAACCACGCCAAAGCACGAGATAACTCCAAAACACGAGATAACTCCAAACCACTCCAAAACACGAGATAACTCCAAACCACTCCAAAACACGAGATAACTCCAAAACACTCCAAAGCACGAGATAACTCCAATCCACTCCAAAACATGAGATAACTCTCCAAACCACTCCAAAACACGAGATAACTCCAAACCACTCCACAACACGAGATAACTCCAAAACACGAGATAACTCCAAACCACTCCAAAACACGAGATAACTCCAAACCACTCCAAAACACGAGATAACTCCAAACCACTCCAAAACACGAGATAACTCCAAACCATTCCAAAACACGAGATAACTCCAAACCACTCCAAAACACGAGATAACTCCAAACCACTCCAAAACACGAGATAACTCCAAACCACTCCAAAACACGAGATAAAGCCAAAACACGAGATAACTCCAAACCACTCCAAAACACGAGATAACTCCAAACCACTCCAAAACACGAGATAACTCCAAACCACTCCAAAGCACGAGATAACTCCAATCCACTCCAAAACACGAGATAACTCACCAAACCACTCCAAAACACGAGATAACTCCAACCCACTCCAAAACACGAGCTAACTCCAAAACACGACATAACTCCAAACCACTCCAAAACACGAGATAACTCCAAACCACTCCAAAACACGAGATAACTGCAAACCACTCAAAACATGAGACAACTCCAAACCACGAGATAACTCCAAACCACTCCAAAACACGAGATAACTCCAAACCACTCCAAAACACGAGATAACTCCAAAACACTCCAAAGCACGAGATAACTCCAATCCACTCCAAAACACGAGATAACTCTCCAAACCACTCCAAACCACGAGATAACTCCAAACCACTCCACAACACGAGATAACTCCAAAACACGAGATAACTCCAAACCACTCCAAAACACGAGATAACTCCAAACCACTCCAAAACACGAGATAACGCCAAACCACTCCAAAACACGAAATAAATCCAAACCACTCCAAAACACGAGATAAAACCAAACCACTCCAAAACACGAGATAACTCCAAACCACTCCAAAACACGAGCTAACTCCAAACCACTCCAAAACACGAGATAACATCAAACCACTCCAAAACACGAGATAACTCCAAAACACGAGATAACTCCAAACCACTCCAAAACACGAGATAACTCCAAACCACTCCACAACACGAGATAACTCCAAAACACGAGATAACGCCAAACCACTCCAAAACACGAGATAACTCCAAACCACTCCAAAACACGAGATAACGCCAAACCACTCCAAAACACGAAATAACTCCAAACTACTCCTAAACACGAGATAACACCAAACCACTCCAAAACACGAGATAACTCCAAACCACTCCAAAACACGAGATAACTCCAAACCACTCCAAAACACGAGATAACTCCAAACCACTCCAAAACACGAGATAGCTCAAAACCACTCCAAAAAACGCGATAACTCCAAACCACTCCAAAACACGAGATATCTCCAAACCACTCCAAAACACGAGATAACTCCAAAACACGAGATAACTCCAAACCACTCCAAAACACGAGATAACTCCAAACCACTCCAAAACACGAGATAACTCCAAACCACTCCAAAACACGAGATAACTCCAAACCACACCAAAACACGAGTTTACTCCAAAACACGAGATAACTCCAAACAACTCCAAAACACGAGACAACTCCAAACCACTCCAAAACACGAGATAACTCCAAACCACTGCAAAACATGAGATAACTCCAAAACACGAGATAACTCCAAACCACTCCAAAACACGAGATAACTCCAAACCACTCCAAAACACGAGATAGCTCCAAAGCACTCCAAAACACGAGATAACTCCAAAACACGAGATAACTCCAAACCACTCCAAAACACGAGATAACTCCAAACCACTCCAAAACACGAGATATCTCCAAACCACTCCAAAACACGAGATAACTCCAAAATACGGAATAACTGCAAACCACTCCTAAACACGAGATAACTCCAAACCACTCCAAAACACGAGATAACTCCAAACCACTCCAAAACACGAGATAACTCCAAAACACGAGATAACTCCAAACCACTCCAAAACACGAGATAACTCCAATCCACTCCAAAACACGAGATAACTCCAAAACACTCCAAAGCACGAGATAACTCCAATCCACTCCAAAGCACGAGATAACTCTCCAAACCACTCCAAAACACGAGATAACTCCAAACCACTCCACAACACGAGATAACTCCAAAACACGAGATAACTCCAAACCACTCCAAAACACGAGATAACTCCAAACCACTCCAAAACACGAGATAACGCCAACCACTCCAAAACACGAAATAACTCCAAACCACTCCAAAACCCGAGATAACTCCAAACCACTCCAAAACACGAGATAACTCCAAACCACTCCAAAACACGAGATAACTCCAAACCACGCCAAAACACGAGATAACTCCAAAACACTTCAAAGCACGAGATAACTCCAATCCACTCCAAAACACGAGATAACTCTCCAAACCACTCCAAAACACGAGATAACTCCAAACCACTCCACAACACGAGATAACTCCAAAACACGAGATAACTCCAAACCACTCCAAAACACGAGATAACTCCAAACCACTCCAAAACACGAGATAACTCCAAACCACTCCAAAACACGAGATAACTCCAAACCACTCCAAAGCACGAGATAACTCCAATCCACTCCAAAACACGAGATAACTCTCCAAACCACTCCAAAACACGAGATAACTCCAAAACACGAGATAACTCCAAACCACTCCAAAACACGAGATAAATCCAAACCACTCCAAAACACGAGATAACTCCAAACCACTCAAAACATGAGATAACTCCAAACCACTCCAAAGCACGAGATAACTCCAAACCACTCCAAAACACGAGATAACTCCAAACCACTCCAAAACAAGAGATAACTCTCCAAACCACTCCAACACACGAGATAACTCCAAACCACTCCAAAACACGAGATAACTCCAAACCACTCCAAAACACGAGATAACTCCAAACCACTCCAAAACACGAGATAACTCCAAACCACTCCAAAACACGAGATAACTCCAAACCACTCCAAAACACGAGATAACTCCAAACCACTCCAAAACACGAGATAACTCCAAACCACTCCAAAACACGAGATAACTCCAAACCACTCAAAACCCGAGATAACTCCAAACCACTCCAAAACACGAGATAACTCCAAACCACTCCAAAACAAGAGATAACTCCAAACCACTCCAAAACACGAGATAACTCCAAACAACTCCAAATCGTGAGATAACTCCAAACCACTCCAAAACACGAGATAACTCCAAACCACTCCAAAACACGAGATTACTCCAAAACACGAGATAACTCCAAACCACTCCAAAACACGAGATAACTCCAAACCACGAGAGAACTTCAAACCACTGCAAAACACGAGATAACTCCAAAACACGAGATAACTCCAAACCAGTCCAAAACACGAGATTACTCCAAACCACTCCAAAACACGAGATAGCTCCAAAGCACTCCAAAACACGAGATAACTCCAAAACACGAGATAACTCCAAACCACTCCAAAACACGAGATAACTCCAAACCACTCCAAAACACGAGATAACTCCAAACCACTCCAAAACACGAGATATCTCCAAACCACTCCAAAACACGAGATAACTCCAAAATACGGAATAACTGCAAACCACTCCAAAACACGAGATAACTCCAAACCACTCCAAAACACGAGATAATTTCAAACCACTCCAAAACACGAGATAACTCCAAAACACGAGATAACTCCAAACCACGAGATAACTCCAAACCACTCCACAACACGAGATAACTCCAAAACACGAGATAACTCCAAACCACTCCAAAACGCGAGATAACTCCAAACCACTCCAAAACACGAGATAACGCCAAACCACTCCAAAATACGAAATAACTCCAAACCACTCCAAAACACGAGATAACACCAAACCACTCCAAGACACGAGATAACTCCGAACCACTCCAAAACACGAGATAACTCCAAACCACTCCAGAACACGAGATAACTCAAAACCACTCCAAAACACGCGATAACTCCAAACCACTCCAAAACACGAGATAACTCCAAACCACTCCAAAACACGAGAAAACTCCTAACCACTCCAAAACACGAGATAACGCCAAACCACTCCAAAACATGAGATAACTGCAAACCACTCCAAATCACGAGATAACTCCAAACCACTCCAAAACACGAGATAACTCCAAACCACTCCAAAACACGAGATAACGCCAAACCACTTTAAAACACGAGATAACTCCAAACCACTCCAAAACACGAGATAACTCCAAACCACTCCAAAACACGAGATAACTCCAAAACACGAGATAACTCCAAACCACTCCAAAACACGAGACAACTCCAAACCACTCCAAAACACGAGATAACTCCAAACCACTCCAAAACACGAGATAGCTCCAAACCACTCCAAAACACGAGATAACTCCAAAACACGAGATAACTCCAAACCACTCCAAAACACGAGATAACTCCAAACCACTCAAAACACGAGATAACTCCAAACCACTCCAAAACACGAGATAACTCCAAACCACTCCAAAACACGAGATAACTCCAACCCACTCCAAAACACGAGATAACTCCAAACCACTCCAAAATACGAGATAACTCCAAACCACTCCAAAACGCGAGATAACTCCAAACCACACCAAAACACGAGATAACTCCAAACCACTCCAAAACACGAGATTACTCCAAAACACGAGATAACTCCAAACCACTGCAAAACACGAGATAACTCCAAAACACGAGCTAACTCCAAATCACTCCAAAACACGAGATAACTCCAAACCACTCCAAAACACGAGATAACTCCAAACCACTGCAAAACATGAGATAACTCCAAAAACGAGATAACTCCAAACCACTCCAAAACACGAGATAACTCCAAAACACGAGATAACTCCAAACCACTCCAAAACACGAGATAACTCCAAACCACTCCAAAACACGAGATATTTCCAAACCACTCCAAAACACGAGATAACTCCAAAATACGGAATAACTGCAAACCACTCCTAAACACCAGATAACTCCAAACCACTCCAAAACACGAGATAACTCCAAACCACTCCAAAACACGAGATAACTCCAAAACACGAGATAACTCCAAACCACTCCAAAACACGAGATATCTCCAAACCACTCCAAAACACGAGATAACTCCAAAACACTCCAAAGCACGAGATAACTCCAATCCACTCCAAAACACGAGATAACTCTCCAAACCACTCCAAAACACGAGATAACTCCAAAACACGAGATAACTCCAAACCACTCCAAAACACGAGATAACTCTCCAAACCACGCCAAAACACGAGATAACTCCAAACCACTCCAAAACACGAGATAACTCCAAACCACTCCAAAGCACGAGATAACACCAAACCACTCCAAAACACGAGATAACTCCAAACCACTCCAAAACCCGAGATAACTCCAAACCACTCCAAAACACGAGATAACTCCAAACCACTCCAAAACACGAGATAACTCCATACCACTCCAAAACACGAGATAACTCCAAACCACTCCAAAACACGAGATAACTCCAAACCACTCAAAACATGAGATAACTCCAAATCACTCCAAAGCACGAGATAACTCCAAACCACTCCAAAACACGAGATAACTGCAAACCACTCCAAAACAAGACATAACTCTCCAAACCACTCCAAAGCACGAGATAACTCTCCAAACCACTCCAAAACACGAGATAACTCCAAACTACTCCACAATACGAGATAACTCCAAACCACTCCAAAACACGAGATAACGCCAAACCACTCCAAAACACGAAATAAATCCAAACCACTCCAAAACACGAGATAACACCAAAACACTCCAAAACAAGAGATAACTCCAAACCACTCCAAAACACGAGATAACTCCAAACCACTCCAAAACACGAGATAACACCAAACCACTCCAAAACACGATAACTCCAAAACACGAGATAACTCCAAACCACTCCAAAACACGTGATAACTCCAAACCACTCCAAAACACGAGATAACTCCAAACCACTCCAAAACACGAGATAACTCAAAACCACTCCAAAAAACGCGATAACGCCAAACCACTCCAAAACACGAGATAACTCCAAACCACTCCAAAACACGAGATAACGCCAAACCACTCCAAAACACGAAATAACTCCAAACTACTCCTAAACACGAGATAACACCAAACCACTCCAAAACACGAGATAACTCCAAACCACTCCAAAACACGAGATAACTCCAAACCACTCCAAAACACGAGATAACTCCAAACCACTCCAAAACACGAGATAGCTCAAAACCACTCCAAAAAACGCGATAACTCCAAACCACTCCAAAACACGAGATAACTCCAAACCACTGCAAAACATGAGATAACTCCAAAACACGAGATAACTCCAAACCACTCCAAAACACGAGATATCTCCAAACCACTCCAAAACACGAGATAACTCTCCAAACCACTCCAAAACACGAGATAACTCCAAACCACTCCAAAACACGATAAATCCAAACCACTCCAAAACACGAGATAACTACAAACCACTCCAAAACACGAGATAACTCCAAACCACTCCAAAACACGAGATAACTCCAAACCACTCCAAAACACGAGATAACTCCAAACCTCTCCAAAACACGAGATAACTCCAAACCATTCCAAAACACGAGATAACTCCAAACCACTCCAAAACACGAGATAACTCCAAACCACTCCAAAACACGAGATAACTCCAAACCACTCCAAAACACGAGATAACGCCAAAACACGAGATAACTCCAAACCACTCCAAAACACGAGATAACTCCAAACCACTCCAAAACACGAGATAACTCCAAACCACTCCAAAGCACGAGATAACTCCAATCTACTCCAAAACACGAGATAACTCTCCAAACCACTCCAAAACACGGCATAACTCCAACCCGCTCCAAAACACGAGATAACTGCAAACCACTCCAAAACACGAGATAACTCCAAACCACTCCAAAACATGAGATAACTGCAAACCACTCAAAACATGAGACAACTCCAAACCACTCCAAAGCACGAGATAACTCCAAACCACTCCAAAACACGAGATAACTCCAAACCACTCCAAAACACGAGATAGCTCCAAAGCACTCCAAAACACGAGATAACTCCAAAACACTAGATAACTCCAAACCACTCCAAAACACGAGATAACTCCAAACCACTCCAAAACACGAGATGTCTCCAAACCACTCCAAAACACGAGATAACTCCAAAATACGGACTAACTGCAAACCACTCCAAAACACGAGATAACTCCAAACCACTCCAAAACACGAGATAACTCCAAACCACGCCAAAGCACGAGATAACTCCAAAACACGAGATAACTCCAAACCACTCCAAAACACGAGATAACTCCAAACCACTCCAAAACACGAGATAACTCCAAAACACTCCAAAGCACGAGATAACTCCAATCCACTCCAAAACATGAGATAACTCTCCAAACCACTCCAAAACACGAGATAACTCCAAACCACTCCACAACACGAGATAACTCCAAAACACGAGATAACTCCAAACCACTCCAAAACACGAGATAACTCCAAACCACTCCAAAACACGAGATAACTCCAAACCACTCCAAAACACGAGATAACTCCAAACCATTCCAAAACACGAGATAACTCCAAACCACTCCAAAACACGAGATAACTCCAAACCACTCCAAAACACGAGATAACTCCAAACCACTCCAAAACACGAGATAAAGCCAAAACACGAGATAACTCCAAACCACTCCAAAACACGAGATAACTCCAAACCACTCCAAAACACGAGATAACTCAAAACCACTCCAAAGCACGAGATAACTCCAATCCACTCCAAAACACGAGATAACTCACCAAACCACTCCAAAACACGAGATAACTCCAACCCACTCCAAAACACGAGCTAACTCCAAAACACGACATAACTCCAAACCACTCCAAAACACGAGATAACTCCAAACCACTCCAAAACACGAGATAACTGCAAACCACTCAAAACATGAGACAACTCCAAACCACTCCAAAGCACGAGATAACTCCAAACCACTCCAAAACACGAGATAACTCCAAACCACTCCAAAACACGAGATAACTCCAAAACACTCCAAAGCACGAGATAACTCCAATCCACTCCAAAACACGAGATAACTCTCCAAACCACTCCAAACCACGAGATAACTCCAAACCACTCCACAACACGAGATAACTCCAAAACACGAGATAACTCCAAACCACTCCAAAACACGAGATAACTCCAAACCACTCCAAAACACGAGATAACGCCAAACCACTCCAAAACACGAAATAAATCCAAACCACTCCAAAACACGAGATAAAACCAAACCACTCCAAAACACGAGATAACTCCAAACCACTCCAAAACACGAGCTAACTCCAAACCACTCCAAAACACGAGATAACATCAAACCACTCCAAAACACGAGATAACTCCAAAACACGAGATAACTCCAAACCACTCCAAAACACGAGATAACTCCCAACCACTCCAAAACACGAGATAACTCCAAAACACTATAAAGCACGAGATAACTCCAATCCACTCCAAAACACGAGATAACTCTCCAAACCACGCCAAAACACGAGATAACTCCAAACCACTCCACAACACGAGATAACTCCAAAACACGAGATAACGCCAAACCACTCCAAAACACGAGATAACTCCAAACCACTCCAAAACACGAGATAACGCCAAACCACTCCAAAACACGAAATAACTCCAAACTACTCCTAAACACGAGATAACACCAAACCACTCCAAAACACGAGATAACTCCAAACCACTCCAAAACACGAGATAACTCCAAACCACTCCAAAACACGAGATAACTCCAAACCACTCCAAAACACGAGATAGCTCAAAACCACTCCAAAAAACGCGATAACTCCAAACCACTCCAAAACACGAGATATCTCCAAACCACTCCAAAACACGAGATAACTCCAAAACACGAGATAACTCCAAACCACTCCAAAACACGAGATAACTCCAAACCACTCCAAAACACGAGATAACTCCAAACCACTCCAAAACACGAGATAACTCCAAACCACACCAAAACACGAGTTTACTCCAAAACACGAGATAACTCCAAACAACTCCAAAACACGAGACAACTCCAAACCACTCCAAAACACGAGATAACTCCAAACCACTGCAAAACATGAGATAACTCCAAAACACGAGATAACTCCAAACCACTCCAAAACACGAGATAACTCCAAACCACTCCAAAACACGAGATAGCTCCAAAGCACTCCAAAACACGAGATAACTCCAAAACACGAGATAACTCCAAACCACTCCAAAACACGAGATAACTCCAAACCACTCCAAAACACGAGATATCTCCAAACCACTCCAAAACACGAGATAACTCCAAAATACGGAATAACTGCAAACCACTCCTAAACACGAGATAACTCCAAACCACTCCAAAACACGAGATAACTCCAAACCACTCCAAAACACGAGATAACTCCAAAACACGAGATAACTCCAAACCACTCCAAAACACGAGATAACTCCAATCCACTCCAAAACACGAGATAACTCCAAAACACTCCAAAGCACGAGATAACTCCAATCCACTCCAAAGCACGAGATAACTCTCCAAACCACTCCAAAACACGAGATAACTCCAAACCACTCCACAACACGAGATAACTCCAAAACACGAGATAACTCCAAACCACTCCAAAACACGAGATAACTCCAAACCACTCCAAAACACGAGATAACGCCAACCACTCCAAAACACGAAATAACTCCAAACCACTCCAAAACCCGAGATAACTCCAAACCACTCCAAAACACGAGATAACTCCAAACCACTCCAAAACACGAGATAACTCCAAACCACGCCAAAACACGAGATAACTCCAAAACACTCCAAAGCACGAGATAACTCCAATCCACTCCAAAACACGAGATAACTCTCCAAACCACTCCAAAACACGAGATAACTCCAAACCACTCCACAACACGAGATAACTCCAAAACACGAGATAACTCCAAACCACTCCAAAACACGAGATAACTCCAAACCACTCCAAAACACGAGATAACTCCAAACCACTCCAAAACACGAGATAACTCCAAACCACTCCAAAGCACGAGATAACTCCAATCCACTCCAAAACACGAGATAACTCTCCAAACCACTCCAAAACACGAGATAACTCCAAAACACGAGATAACTCCAAACCACTCCAAAACACGAGATAAATCCAAACCACTCCAAAACACGAGATAACTCCAAACCACTCAAAACATGAGATAACTCCAAACCACTCCAAAGCACGAGATAACTCCAAACCACTCCAAAACACGAGATAACTCCAAACCACTCCAAAACAAGAGATAACTCTCCAAACCACTCCAACACACGAGATAACTCCAAACCACTCCAAAACACGAGATAACTCCAAACCACTCCAAAACACGAGATAACTCCAAACCACTCCAAAACACGAGATAACTCCAAACCACTCCAAAACACGAGATAACTCCAAACCACTCCAAAACACGAGATAACTCCAAACCACTCCAAAACACGAGATAACTCCAAACCACTCCAAAACACGAGATAACTCCAAACCACTCAAAACCCGAGATAACTCCAAACCACTCCAAAACACGAGATAACTCCAAACCACTCCAAAACAAGAGATAACTCCAAACCACTCCAAAACACGAGATAACTCCAAACAACTCCAAATCGTGAGATAACTCCAAACCACTCCAAAACACGAGATAACTCCAAACCACTCCAAAACACGAGATTACTCCAAAACACGAGATAACTCCAAACCACTCCAAAACACGAGATAACTCCAAACCACTCCAAAACACGAGAGAACTTCAAACCACTGCAAAACACGAGATAACTCCAAAACACGAGATAACTCCAAACCAGTCCAAAACACGAGATTACTCCAAACCACTCCAAAACACGAGATAGCTCCAAAGCACTCCAAAACACGAGATAACTCCAAAACACGAGATAACTCCAAACCACTCCAAAACACGAGATAACTCCAAACCACTCCAAAACACGAGATAACTCCAAACCACTCCAAAACACGAGATATCTCCAAACCACTCCAAAACACGAGATAACTCCAAAATACGGAATAACTGCAAACCACTCCAAAACACGAGATAACTCCAAACCACTCCAAAACACGAGATAATTTCAAACCACTCCAAAACACGAGATAACTCCAAAACACGAGATAACTCCAAACCACGAGATAACTCCAAACCACTCCACAGCACGAGATAACTCCAAAACACGAGATAACTCCAAACCACTCCAAAACACGAGATAACTCCAAACCACTCCAAAACACGAGATAACGCCAAACCACTCCAAAATACGAAATAACTCCAAACCA
Organism: Somniosus microcephalus; assembly: GCF_052327205.1. Classification (NCBI taxonomy): domain Eukaryota; kingdom Metazoa; phylum Chordata; class Chondrichthyes; order Squaliformes; family Somniosidae; genus Somniosus; species Somniosus microcephalus. The sequence continues at coordinate 110,580 of NW_028225671.1, read as the reverse complement.
CTCCAAAACACGAGATAACACCAAACCACTCCAAGACACGAGATAACTCCGAACCACTCCAAAACACGAGATAACTCCAAACCACTCCAGAACACGAGATAACTCAAAACCACTCCAAAACACGCGATAACTCCAAACCACTCCAAAACACGAGATAACTCCAAACCACTCCAAAACACGAGAAAACTCCTAACCACTCCAAAACACGAGATAACGCCAAACCACTCCAAAACATGAGATAACTGCAAACCACTCCAAATCACGAGATAACTCCAAACCACTCCAAAACACGAGATAACTCCAAACCACTCCAAAACACGAGATAACGCCAAACCACTTTAAAACACGAGATAACTCCAAACCACTCCAAAACACGAGATAACTCCAAACCACTCCAAAACACGAGATAACTCCAAAACACGAGATAACTCCAAACCACTCCAAAACACGAGACAACTCCAAACCACTCCAAAACACGAGATAACTCCAAACCACTCCAAAACACGAGATAGCTCCAAACCACTCCAAAACACGAGATAACTCCAAAACACGAGATAACTCCAAACCACTCCAAAACACGAGATAACTCCAAACCACTCAAAACACGAGATAACTCCAAACCACTCCAAAACACGAGATAACTCCAAACCACTCCAAAACACGAGATAACTCCAACCCACTCCAAAACACGAGATAACTCCAAACCACTCCAAAATACGAGATAACTCCAAACCACTCCAAAACGCGAGATAACTCCAAACCACACCAAAACACGAGATAACTCCAAACCACTCCAAAACACGAGATTACTCCAAAACACGAGATAACTCCAAACCACTGCAAAACACGAGATAACTCCAAAACACGAGCTAACTCCAAATCACTCCAAAACACGAGATAACTCCAAACCACTCCAAAACACGAGATAACTCCAAACCACTGCAAAACATGAGATAACTCCAAAAACGAGATAACTCCAAACCACTCCAAAACACGAGATAACTCCAAAACACGAGATAACTCCAAACCACTCCAAAACACGAGATAACTCCAAACCACTCCAAAACACGAGATATTTCCAAACCACTCCAAAACACGAGATAACTCCAAAATACGGAATAACTGCAAACCACTCCTAAACACCAGATAACTCCAAACCACTCCAAAACACGAGATAACTCCAAACCACTCCAAAACACGAGATAACTCCAAAACACGAGATAACTCCAAACCACTCCAAAACACGAGATATCTCCAAACCACTCCAAAACACGAGATAACTCCAAAACACTCCAAAGCACGAGATAACTCCAATCCACTCCAAAACACGAGATAACTCTCCAAACCACTCCAAAACACGAGATAACTCCAAACCACTCCACAACACGAGATAACTCCAAAACACGAGATAACTCCAAACCACTCCAAAACACGAGATAACTCTCCAAACCACTCCAAAACACGAGATAACTCCATACCACTCCAAAACACGAGATAACTCCAAACCACTCCAAAACACGAGATAACTCCAAACCACTCAAAACATGAGATAACTCCAAATCACTCCAAAGCACGAGATAACTCCAAACCACTCCAAAACACGAGATAACTGCAAAATACTCCAAAACAAGACATAACTCTCCAAACCACTCCAAAGCACGAGATAACTCTCCAAACCACTCCAAAACACGAGATAACTCCAAACTACTCCACAATACGAGATAACTCCAAACCACTCCAAAACACGAGATAACGCCAAACCACTCCAAAACACGAAATAAATCCAAACCACTCCAAAACACGAGATAACACCAAAACACTCCAAAACAAGAGATAACTCCAAACCACTCCAAAACACGAGATAACTCCAAACCACTCCAAAACACGAGATAACACCAAACCACTCCAAAACACGATAACTCCAAAACACGAGATAACTCCAAACCACTCCAAAACACGTGATAACTCCAAACCACTCCAAAACACGAGATAACTCCAAACCACTCCAAAACACGAGATAACTCAAAACCACTCCAAAAAACGCGATAACGCCAAACCACTCCAAAACACGAGATAACTCCAAACCACTCCAAAACACGAGATAACGCCAAACCACTCCAAAACACGAAATAACTCCAAACTACTCCTAAACACGAGATAACACCAAACCACTCCAAAACACGAGATAACTCCAAACCACTCCAAAACACGAGATAACTCCAAACCACTCCAAAACACGAGATAACTCCAAACCACTCCAAAACACGAGATAGCTCAAAACCACTCCAAAAAACGCGATAACTCCAAACCACTCCAAAACACGAGATATCTCCAAACCACTCCAAAACACGAGATAACTCCAAACCACTCCAAAACACGAGATAACTCCAAACCACTCCAAAACACGAGATAACTCCAAACCACTCCAAAACACGAGATAACTCCAAACCACTCCAAAACACGAGATAACTCCAAACCACACCAAAACACGAGTTTACTCCAAAACACGAGATAACTCCAAACAACTCCAAAACACGAGACAACTCCAAACCACTCCAAAACACGAGATAACTCCAAACCACTGCAAAACATGAGATAACTCCAAAACACGAGATAACTCCAAACCACTCCAAAACACGAGATAACTCCAAACCACTCCAAAACACGAGATAGCTCCAAAGCACTCCAAAACACGAGATAACTCCAAAACACGAGATAACTCCAAACCACTCCAAAACACGAGATAACTCCAAACCACTCCAAAACACGAGATAACTCCAAAACACGAGATAACTCCAAACCACTCCAAAACACGAGATAACTCCAAACCACTCCAAAACACGAGATAACTCCAAAACACTCCAAAGCACGAGATAACTCCAATCCACTCCAAAGCACGAGATAACTCTCCAAACCACTCCAAAACACGAGATAACTCCAAACCACTCCACAACACGAGATAACTCCAAAACACGAGATAACTCCAAACCACTCCAAAACACGAGATAACTCCAAACCACTCCAAAACACGAGATAACGCCAACCACTCCAAAACACGAAATAACTCCAAACCACTCCAAAACCCGAGATAACTCCAAACCACTCCAAAACACGAGATAACTCCAAACCACTCCAAAACACGAGATAACTCCAAACCACGCCAAAACACGAGATAACTCCAAAACACTCCAAAGCACGAGATAACTCCAATCCACTCCAAAACACGAGATAACTCTCCAAACCACTCCAAAACACGAGATAACTCCAAACCACTCCACAACACGAGATAACTCCAAAACACGAGATAACTCCAAACCACTCCAAAACACGAGATAACTCCAAACCACTCCAAAACACGAGATAACTCCAAACCACTCCAAAACACGAGATAACTCCAAACCACTCCAAAGCACGAGATAACTCCAATCCACTCCAAAACACGAGATAACTCTCCAAACCACTCCAAAACACGAGATAACTCCAAAACACGAGATAACTCCAAACCACTCCAAAACACGAGATAAATCCAAACCACTCCAAAACACGAGATAACTCCAAACCACTCAAAACATGAGATAACTCCAAACCACTCCAAAGCACGAGATAACTCCAAACCACTCCAAAACACGAGATAACTCCAAACCACTCCAAAACAAGAGATAACTCTCCAAACCACTCCAACACACGAGATAACTCCAAACCACTCCAAAACACGAGATAACTCCAAACCACTCCAAAACACGAGATAACTCCAAACCACTCCAAAACACGAGATAACTCCAAACCACTCCAAAACACGAGATAACTCCAAACCACTCCAAAACACGAGATAACTCCAAACCACTCCAAATCACGAGATAACTCCAAACCACTCCAAAACACGAGATAACTCCAAACCACTCAAAACCCGAGATAACTTCAAACCACTCCAAAACACGAGATAACTCCAAACCACTCCAAAACAAGAGATAACTCCAAACCACTCCAAAACACGAGATAACTCCAAACAACTCCAAATCGTGAGATAACTCCAAACTACTCCAAAACACGAGATAACTCCAAACCACTCCAAAACACGAGATTACTCCAAAACACGAGATAACTCCAAACCACTCCAAAACACGAGATAACTCCAAACCACTCCAAAACACGAGAGAACTTCAAACCACTGCAAAACACGAGATAACTCCAAAACACGAGATAACTCCAAACCAGTCCAAAACACGAGATTACTCCAAACCACTCCAAAACACGAGATAGCTCCAAAGCACTCCAAAACACGAGATAACTCCAAAACACGAGATAACTCCAAACCACTCCAAAACACGAGATAACTCCAAACCACTCCAAAACACGAGATAACTCCAAACCACTCCAAAACACGAGATATCTCCAAACCACTCCAAAACACGAGATAACTCCAAAATACGGAATAACTGCAAACCACTCCAAAACACGAGATAACTCCAAACCACTCCAAAACACGAGATAATTCCAAACCACTCCAAAACGCGAGATAACTCCAAAACACGAGATAACTCCAAACCACGAGATAACTCCAAACCACTCCACAACACGAGATAACTCCAAAACACGAGATAACTCCAAACCACTCCAAAACACGCGATAACTCCAAACCACTCCAAAACACGAGATAACTCCAAACCACTCCAAAACACGAGAAAACTCCTAACCACTCCAAAACACGAGATAACGCCAAACCACTCCAAAACATGAGATAACTGCAAACCACTCCAAATCACGAGATAACTCCAAACCACTCCAAAACACGAGATAACTCCAAACCACTCCAAAACACGAGATAACGCCAAACCACTTTAAAACATGAGATAACTGCAAACCACTCCAAATCACGAGATAACTCCAAACCACTCCAAATCACGAGATAACTCCAAACCACTCCAAAACACGAGACAACTCCAAACCACTCCAAAACACGAGATAACTCCAATCCACTCCAAAACACGAGATAACTCTCCAAACCACTCCAAAACACGAGATAACTCCAAAACACGAGATAACTCCAAACCACTCCAAAACACGAGATAAATCCAAACCACTCCAAAACACGAGATAACTCCAAACCACTCAAAACATGAGATAACTCCAAACCACTCCAAAGCACGAGATAACTCCAAACCACTCCAAAACACGAGATAACTCCAAACCACTCCAAAACAAGAGATAACTCTCCAAACCACTCCAACACACGAGATAACTCCAAACCACTCCAAAACACGAGATAACTCCAAACCACTCCAAAACACGAGATAACTCCAAACCACTCCAAAACACGAGATAACTCCAAACCACTCCAAAACACGAGATAACTCCAAACCACTCCAAAACACGAGATAACTCCAAACCACTCCAAATCACGAGATAACTCCAAACCACTCCAAAACACGAGATAACTCCAAACCACTCAAAACCCGAGATAACTCCAAATCACTCCAAAACACGAGATAACTCCAAACCACTCCAAAACAAGAGATAACTCCAAACCACTCCAAAACACGAGATAACTCCAAACAACTCCAAATCGTGAGATAACTCCAAACCACTCCAAAACACGAGATAACTCCAAACCACTCCAAAACACGAGATTACTCCAAAACACGAGATAACTCCAAACCACTCCAAAACACGAGATAACTCCAAACCACTCCAAAACACGAGAGAACTTCAAACCACTGCAAAACACGAGATAACTCCAAAACACGAGATAACTCCAAACCAGTCCAAAACACGAGATTACTCCAAACCACTCCAAAACACGAGATAGCTCCAAAGCACTCCAAAACACGAGATAACTCCAAAACACGAGATAACTCCAAACCACTCCAAAACACGAGATAACTCCAAACCACTCCAAAACACGAGATAACTCCAAACCACTCCAAAACACGAGATATCTCCAAACCACTCCAAAACACGAGATAACTCCAAAATACGGAATAACTGCAAACCACTCCAAAACACGAGATAACTCCAAACCACTCCAAAACACGAGATAATTCCAAACCACTCCAAAACACGAGATAACTCCAAAACACGAGATAACTCCAAACCACGAGATAACTCCAAACCACTCCACAACACGAGATAACTCCAAAACACGAGATAACTCCAAACCACTCCAAAACACGCGATAACTCCAAACCACTCCAAAACACGAGATAACTCCAAACCACTCCAAAACACGAGAAAACTCCTAACCACTCCAAAACACGAGATAACGCCAAACCACTCCAAAACATGAGATAACTGCAAACCACTCCAAATCACGAGATAACTCCAAACCACTCCAAAACACGAGATAACTCCAAACCACTCCAAAACACGAGATAACGCCAAACCACTTTAAAACATGAGATAACTGCAAACCACTCCAAATCACGAGATAACTCCAAACCACTCCAAATCACGAGATAACTCCAAACCACTCCAAAACACGAGACAACTCCAAACCACTCCAAAACACGAGATAACTCCAAACCACTCCAAAACACGAGATAGCTCCAAACCACTCCAAAACACGAGATAACTCCAAAACACGAGATAACTCCAAACCACTCCAAAACACGAGATAACTCGAAACCACTCAAAACACGAGATAACTCCAAACCACGAGATAACTCCAAACCACTCCAAAACACGAGATAACTCCAACCCACTCCAAAACACGAGATAACTCCAAACCACTCCAAAATACGAGATAACTCCAAACCACTCCAAAACGCGAGATAACTCCAAACCACACCAAAACACGAGATAACTCCAAACCACTCCAAAACACGAGATTACTCCAAAACACGAGATAACTCCAAACCACTGCAAAACACGAGATAACTCCAAAACACGAGCTAACTCCAAATCACTCCAAAACACGAGATAACTCCAAACCACTCCAAAACACGAGATAACTCCAAACCACTGCAAAACATGAGATAACTCCAAAAAACGAGATAACTCCAAACCACTCCAAAACACGAGATAACTCCAAAACACGAGATAACTCCAAACCACTCCAAAACACGAGATAACTCCAAACCACTCCAAAACACGAGATATTTCCAAACCACTCCAAAACACGAGATAACTCCAAAATACGGAATAACTGCAAACCACTCCTAAACACCAGATAACTCCAAACCACTCCAAAACACGAGATAACTCCAAACCACTCCAAAACACGAGATAACTCCAAAACACGAGATAACTCCAAACCACTCCAAAACACGAGATATCTCCAAACCACTCCAAAACACGAGATAACTCCAAAACACTCCAAAGCACGAGATAACTCCAATCCACTCCAAAACACGAGATAACTCTCCAAACCACTCCAAAACACGAGATAACTCCAAACCACTCCACAACACGAGATAACTCCAAAACACGAGATAACTCCAAACCACTCCAAAACACGAGATAACTCTCCAAACCACGCCAAAACACGAGATAACTCCAAACCACTCCAAAACACGAGATAACTCCAAACCACTCCAAAGCACGAGATAACACCAAACCACTCCAAAACACGAGATAACTCCAAACCACTCCAAAACCCGAGATAACTCCAAACCACTCCAAAACACGAGATAACTCCAAACCACTCCAAAACACGAGATAACTCCATACCACTCCAAAACACGAGATAACTCCAAACCACTCCAAAACACGAGATAACTCCAAACCACTCAAAACATGAGATAACTCCAAATCACTCCAAAGCACGAGATAACTCCAAACCACTCCAAAACACGAGATAACTCCAAACCACTCCAAAACAAGACATAACTCTCCAAACCACTCCAAAGCACGAGATAACTCTCCAAACCACTCCAAAACACGAGATAACTCCAAACTACTCCACAATACGAGATAACTCCAAACCACTCCAAAACACGAGATAACGCCAAACCACTCCAAAACACGAAATAAATCCAAACCACTCCAAAACACGAGATAACACCAAAACACTCCAAAACAAGAGATAACTCCAAACCACTCCAAAACACGAGATAACTCCAAACCACTCCAAAACACGAGATAACACCAAACCACTCCAAAACACGATAACTCCAAAACACGAGATAACTCCAAACCACTCCAAAACACGAGATACCTCCAAACCACTCCAAAACACGAGATAACTCCAAAACACGAGATAACTCCAAACCACTCCAAAACACGAGATAACTCCAAACCACTCAAAACACGAGATAACTCCAAACCACTCCAAAACACGAGATAACTCCAAACCACTCCAAAACACGAGATAACTCCAACCCACTCCAAAACACGAGATAACTCCAAACCACTCCAAAACACGAGATAACTCCAAACCACTCCAAAACGCGAGATAACTCCAAACCACTCCAAAACACGAGATAACTCCAAACCACTCCAAAACACGAGATTACTCCAAAACACGAGATAACTCCAAACCACTGCAAAACACGAGATAACTCCAAAACACGCGATAACTCCAAACCACTCCAAAACACGAGATAACTCCAAACCACTCCAAAACACGAGATAACTCCAAACCACTGCAAAACATGAGATAACTCCAAAAAACGAGATAACTCCAAACCACTCCAAAACACGAGATAACTCCAAAACACGAGATAACTCCAAACCACTCCAAAACACGAGATAACTCCAAACCACTCCAAAACACGAGATATTTCCAAACCACTCCAAAACACGAGATAACTCCAAAATACGGAATAACTGCAAACCACTCCTAAACACCAGATAACTCCAAACCACTCCAAAACACGAGATAACTCCAAACCACTCCAAAACACGAGATAACTCCAAAACACGAGATAACTCCAAACCACTCCAAAACACGAGATAACTCCAAACCACTCCAAAACACGAGATAACTCCAAAACACTCCAAAACACGAGATAACTCCAAAACACGAGATAACTCCAAACCACTCCAAAACACGAGATAACTCCAAACCACTCCAAAACACGAGATAACTCCAAAACACTCCAAAGCACGAGATAACTCCAATCCACTCCAAAACACGAGATAACTCTCCAAACCACTCCAAAACACGAGATAACTCCAAACCACTCCACAACACGAGATAACTCCAAACCATTCCAAAACACGAGATAACTCCAAACCACTCCAAAACACGAGATAACTCCAAACCACACCAAAACACGAGATAACTCCAAACCACTCCAAAACACGAGATAACGCCAAAACACGAGATAACTCCAAACCACTCCAAAACACGAGATAACTCCAAACCACTCCAAAACACGAGATAACTCCAAACCACTCCAAAGCACGAGGTAACTCCAATCCACTCCAAAACACGAGATAACTCTCCAAACCACTCCAAAACACGAGATAACTCCAACCCGCTCCAAAACACGAGATATCTGCAAACCACTCCAAAACACGAGATAACTCCAAACCACTCCAAAACACGAGATAACTGCAAACCACTTAAAACATGAGACAACTCCAAACCACTCCAAAGCACGAGATAACTCCAAACAACTCCAAAACACGAGATAACTCCAAAACCACTCCAAAACACGAGATAACTCCAAACCACTGCAAAACACGAGATAACTCCAAAACACGAGATAACTCCACACCAGTCCAAAACACGAGATAACTCCAAACCACTCCAAAACACGAGATAACTCCAAAACACGAGATAACTCCAAACCACTCCAAAACACGAGATAACTCCAAACCACTCCAAAACACGAGATAACTCCAAACCACTCCAAAACACGAGATGTCTCCAAACCACTCCAAAACACGAGATAACTCCAAAATGCGGACTAACTGCAAACCACTCCAAAACACGAGATAACTCCAAACCACTCCAAAACACGAGATAACTCCAAACCACGCCAAAGCACGAAATAACTCCAAAACACGAGATAACTCCAAACCACTCCAAAACACGAGATAACTCCAAACCACTCCAAAACACGAGATACCTCCAAACCACTCCAAAACACGAGATAACTCCAAAACACGAGATAACTCCAAACCACTCCAAAACACGAGATAACTCCAAACCACTCAAAACACGAGATAACTCCAAACCACTCCAAAACACGAGATAACTCCAAACCACTCCAAAACACGAGATAACTCCAACCCACTCCAAAACACGAGATAACTCCAAACCACTCCAAAACACGAGATAACTCCAAACCACTCCAAAACGCGAGATAACTCCAAACCACTCCAAAACACGAGATAACTCCAAACCACTCCAAAACACGAGATTACTCCAAAACACGAGATAACTCCAAACCACTGCAAAACACGAGATAACTCCAAAACACGAGATAACTCCAAACCACTCCAAAACACGAGATAACTCCAAACCACTCCAAAACACGCGATAACTCCAAACCACTGCAAAACATGAGATAACTCCAAAAAACGAGATAACTCCAAACCACTCCAAAACACGAGATAACTCCAAAACACGAGATAACTCCAAACCACTCCAAAACACGAGATAACTCCAAACCACTCCAAAACACGAGATATTTCCAAACCACTCCAAAACACGAGATAACTCCAAAACACGAGATAACTCCAAACCACTCCAAAACACGAGATAACTCCAAACCACTCCAAAACACGCGATAACTCCAAACCACTGCAAAACATGAGATAACTCCAAAAAACGAGATAACTCCAAACCACTCCAAAACACGAGATAACTCCAAAACACGAGATAACTCCAAACCACTCCACAACACGAGATAACTCCAAACCATTCCAAAACACGAGATAACTCCAAACCACTCCAAAACACGAGATAACTCCAAACCACACCAAAACACGAGATAACTCCAAACCACTCCAAAACACGAGATAACGCCAAAACACGAGATAACTCCAAACCACTCCAAAACACGAGATAACTCCAAACCACTCCAAAACACGAGATAACTCCAAACCACTCCAAAGCACGAGGTAACTCCAATCCACTCCAAAACACGAGATAACTCTCCAAACCACTCCAAAACACGAGATTACTCCAACCCGCTCCAAAACACGAGATATCTGCAAACCACTCCAAAACACGAGATAACTCCAAACCACTCCAAAACACGAGATAACTGCAAACCACTTAAAACATGAGACAACTCCAAACCACTCCAAAGCACGAGATAACTCCAAACAACTCCAAAACACGAGATAACTCCAAAACCACTCCAAAACACGAGATAACTCCAAACCACTGCAAAACACGAGATAACTCCAAAACACGAGATAACTCCACACCAGTCCAAAACACGAGATAACTCCAAACCACTCCAAAACACGAGATAACTCCAAAACACGAGATAACTCCAAACCACTCCAAAACACGAGATAACTCCAAACCACTCCAAAACACGAGATAACTCCAAACCACTCCAAAACACGAGATGTCTCCAAACCACTCCAAAACACGAGATAACTCCAAAATACGGACTAACTGCAAACCACTCCAAAACACGAGATAACTCCAAACCACTCCAAAACACGAGATAACTCCAAACCACGCCAAAGCACGAAATAACTCCAAAACACGAGATAACTCCAAACCACTCCAAAACACGAGATAACTCCAAACCACTCCAAAACACGAGACAACTCCAAAACACTCCAAAGCACGAGATAACTCCAATCCACTCCAAAACACGAGATAACTCTCCAAACCACTCCAAAACACGAGATAACTCCAAACCACTCCACAACACGAGTTAACTCCAAAACACGAGATAACTCCAAACCACTCCAAAACACGAGATAACTCCAAACCACTCCAAAACACGAGATAACTCCAAACCACTACAAAACACGAGATAACTCCAAACCATTCCAAAACACGAGATAACTCCAAACCACTCCAAAACACGAGATAACTCCAAACCACTCCAAAACACGAGATAACTCCAAACCACTCCAAAACACGAGATAACGCCAAAACACGAGATAACTCCAAACCACTCCAAAACACGAGATAACTCCAAACCACTCCAAAACACGAGATAACTCCAAACCACTCCAAAGCACGAGATAACTCCAATCCACTCCAAAACACGAGATAACTCTCCAAACCACTCCAAAACACGAGATAACTCCAATCCACTCCAAAACACGAGCTAACTCCAAAACACGACATAACTCCAAACCACTCCAAAACACGAGATAACTCCAAACCACTCCAAAACACGAGATAACTGCAAACCACTCAAAACATGAGACAACTCCAAACCACTCCAAAGCACGAGATAACTCCAAACCACTGCAAAACACGAGATAACTCCAAAACACGAGATAACTCCAAACCACTCCAAAGCACGAGATAACTCCAAACAACTCCAAAACACGAGATAGCTCCAAAGCACTCCAAAACACGAGATAACTCCAAAACACGACATAACTCCAAACCACTCCAAAACACGAGATAACTCCAAACCACTCCAAAACACGAGATAACTCCAAACAACTCCAAAACACGAGATATCTCCAAACCACTCCAAAACACGAGATAACTCCAAAATACGGAATAACTGCAAACCACTCCAAAACACGAGATAACTCCAAACCACTGCAAAACACGAGATAACTCCAAACCACTCCAAAACACGAGATAACTCCAAACCACTCCAAAACACGAGATAACTCCAAAACACTCCAAAGCACGAGATAACTCCAATCCACTCCAAAACACGAGATAACTCCAATCCACTCCAAAACACGAGATAACTCTCCAAACCACTCCAAAACACGAGATAACTCCAAACCACTCCACAACACGAGATAACTCCAAAACACGAGATAACGCCAAACCACTCCAAAACACGAGATAACTCCAAAGCACTCCAAAACACGAGATTACTCCAAAACACGAGATAACTCCAAACCACTCCAAAACACGATACAACTCCAAACCACTCCAAAACACGAGATAACTCCAAACCACTGCAAAACACGAGATAACTCCAAAACACGAGATAACTCCAAACCACTCCAAAACACGAGATAACTCCAAACCACTCCAAACACGAGATAACTCCAAACCACTCCAAAACACGAGATAACTCCAAACCACTCAAAACACGAGATAACTCCAAACCACTCCAAAACACGAGATAACTCCAAACCACTCCAAAACAAGAGATAACTCCAAACCACTCCAAAACACGAGATAACTCCAAACAACTCCAAATCGTGAGATAACTCCAAACCACTCCAAAACACGAGATAACTCCAAACCACTCCAAAACACGAGATAACTCCAAACCACTCCAAAACACGAGAGAACTCCAAACCACTGCAAAACACGAGATAACTCCAAAACACGAGATAACTCCAAACCAGTCCAAAACACGAGATAACTCCAAACCACTCCAAAACACGAGATAGCTCCAAAGCACTCCAAAACACGAGATAACTCCAAATTACGAGATAACTCCAAACCACTCCAAAACACGAGATAACTCCAAAACACTCCAAAGCACGAGATAACTCCAATCCACTCCAAAACACGAGATAACTCTCCAAACCACTCCAAAACAGGAGATAACTCCAAACCACTCCACAACACGAGATAACTCCAAAACACGAGATAACTCCAAACCACTCCAAAACACGAGATAACTCCAAACCACTCCAAAACACGAGATAACGCCAAACCACTCCAAAACACGAAATAAATCCAAACCACTCCAAAAAAAGAGATAACTCCAAAACACTCCAAAGCACGAGATAACTCCAATCCACTCCAAAACACGAGATAGCTCCAAACCACTCCAAAACACGAGATAACTCCAAAACACGAGATAACTCCTAACCACTCCAAAACACGAGATAACTCCCAACCACTCCAAAACACGAGATAACTCCACACCAGTCCAAAACACGAGATAACTCCAAACCACTCCAAAACACGAGATAACTCCAAACCACTCCAAAACACGAGATAACTCCAAACCACTCCAAAACACGAGATAACTCCAAAACACGAGATAACTCCTAACCACTCCAAAACACGAGATAACTCCCAACCACTCCAAAACACGAGATAACTCCACACCAGTCCAAAACACGAGATAACTCCAAACCACTCCAAAACACGAGATAACTCCAAACCACTCCAAAACACGAGATAACTCCAAACCACTCCAAAACACGAGATAACTCCAAACCACTCCAAAACACGAGATGTCTCCAAACCACTCCAAAACACGAGATAACTCCAAAATACGGACTAACTGCAAACCACTCCAAAACACGAGATAACTCCAAACCACTCCAAAACACGAGATAACTCCAAACCACGCCAAAGCACGAAATAACTCCAAAACACGAGATAACTCCAAACCACTCCAGAACACGAGATAACTCCAAACCACTCCAAAACACGAGACAACTCCAAAACACTCCAAAGCACGAGATAACTCCAATCCACTCCAAAACACGAGATAACTCTCCAAACCACTCCAAAACACGAGATAACTCCAAACCACTCCACAACACGAGTTAACTCCAAAACACGAGATAACTCCAAACCACTCCAAAACACGAGATAACTCCAAACCACTCCAAAACACGAGATAACTCCAAACCACTACAAAACACGAGATAACTCCAAACCATTCCAAAACACGAGATAACTCCAAACCACTCCAAAACACGAGATAACTCCAAACCACTCCAAAACACGAGATAACTCCAAACCACTCCAAAACACGAGATAACGCCAAAACACGAGATAACTCCAAACCACTCCAAAACACGAGATAACTCCAAACCACTCCAAAACACGAGATAACTCCAAACCACTCCAAAGCACGAGATAACTCCAATCCACTCCAAAACACGAGATAACTCTCCAAACCACTCCAAAACACGAGATAACTCCAACCCACTCCAAAACACGAGCTAACTCCAAAACACGACATAACTCCAAACCACTCCAAAACACGAGATAACTCCAAACCACTCCAAAACACGAGATAACTGCAAACCACTCAAAACATGAGACAACTCGAAACCACTCCAAAGCACGAGATAACTCCAAACCACTGCAAAACACGAGATAACTCCAAAACACGAGATAACTCCAAACCACTCCAAAGCACGAGATAACTCCAAACAACTCCAAAACACGAGATAGCTCCAAAGCACTCCAAAACACGAGATAACTCCAAAACACGAGATAACTCCAAACCACTCCAAAACACGAGATAACTCCAAACCACTCCAAAACACGAGATAACTCCAAACAACTCCAAAACACGAGATATCTCCAAACCACTCCAAAACACGAGATAACTCCAAAATACGGAATAACTGCAAACCACTCCAAAACACGAGATAACTCCAAACCACTGCAAAACACGAGATAACTCCAAACCACTCCAAAACACGAGATAACTCCAAACCACTCCAAAACACGAGATAACTCCAAAACACTCCAAAGCACGAGATAACTCCAATCCACTCCAAAACACGAGATAACTCTCCAAACCACTCCAAAACACGAGATAACTCCAAACCACTCCACAACACGAGATAACTCCAAAACACGAGGTAACTCCAAACCACTCCAAAACACGAGATAACTCCAAACCACTCCAAAACACGAGATAACGCCAAACCACTCCAAAACACGAAATAAATCCAAACCACTCCAAAAAAAGAGATAAAACCAAACCACTCCAAAACACGAGATAACTCCAAACCACTCCAAAACACGAGCTAACTCCAAACCACTCCAAAACACGAGATAACATCAAACCACTCCAAAACACGAGTTAACTCCAAAACACGAGATAACTCCTAACCACTCCAAAACACGAGATAACTCCCAACCACTCCAAAACACGAGATAACTCCAAAACACTCCAAAGCACGAGATAACTCCAATCCACTCCAAAACACGAGATAACTCTCCAAACCACTCCAAAACACGAGATAACTCCAAACCACTCCACAACACGAGATAACTCCAAAACACGAGATAACGCCAAACCACTCCAAAACACGAGATAACTCCAAAGCACTCCAAAACACGAGATTACTCCAAAACACGAGATAACTCCAAACCACTCCAAAACACGAGATAACTCCCAACCACTCCAAAACACGAGATAACTCCAAAACACTCCAAAGCACGAGATAACTCCAATCCACTCCAAAACACGAGATAACTCTCCAAACCACTCCAAAACACGAGATAACTCCAAACCACTCCACAACACGAGATAACTCCAAAACACGCGATAACGCCAAACCACTCCAAAACACGAGATAACTCCAAAGCACTCCAAAACACGAGATTACTCCAAAACACGAGATAACTCCAAACCACTCCAAAACACGATACAACTCCAAACCACTCCAAAACACGAGATAACTCCAAACCACTGCAAAACACGAGATAACTCCAAAACACGAGATAACTCCAAACCACTCCAAAACACGAGATAACTCCAAACCACTCCAAACACGAGATAACTCCAAACCACTCCAAAACACGAGATAACTCCAAACCACTCAAAACACGAGATAACTCCAAACCACTCCAAAACACGAGATAACTCCAAACCACTCCAAAACAAGAGATAACTCCAAACCACTCCAAAACACGAGATAACTCCAAACAACTCCAAATCGTGAGATAACTCCAAACCACTCCAAAACACGAGATAACTCCAAACCACTCCAAAACACGAGATAACTCCAAACCACTCCAAAACACGAGAGAACTCCAAACCACTGCAAAACACGAGATAACTCCAAAACACGAGATAACTCCAAACCAGTCCAAAACACGAGATAACTCCAAACCACTCCAAAACACGAGATAGCTCCAAAGCACTCCAAAACACGAGATAACTCCAAATTACGAGATAACTCCAAACCACTCCAAAACACGAGATAACTCCAAAACACTCCAAAGCACGAGATAACTCCAATCCACTCCAAAACACGAGATAACTCTCCAAACCACTCCAAAACAGGAGATAACTCCAAACCACTCCACAACACGAGATAACTCCAAAACACGAGATAACTCCAAACCACTCCAAAACACGAGATAACTCCAAACCACTCCAAAACACGAGATAACGCCAAACCACTCCAAAACACGAAATAAATCCAAACCACTCCAAAAAAAGAGATAACTCCAAAACACTCCAAAGCACGAGATAACTCCAATCCACTCCAAAACACGAGATAGCTCCAAACCACTCCAAAACACGAGATAACTCCAAAACACGAGATAACTCCTAACCACTCCAAAACACGAGATAACTCCCAACCACTCCAAAACACGAGATAACTCCACACCAGTCCAAAACACGAGATAACTCCAAACCACTCCAAAACACGAGATAACTCCAAAACACGAGATAACTCCAAACCACTCCAAAACACGAGATAACTCCAAACCACTCCAAAACACGAGATAACTCCAAACCACTCCAAAACACGAGATGTCTCCAAACCACTCCAAAACACGAGATAACTCCAAAATACGGACTAACTGCAAACCACTCCAAAACACGAGATAACTCCAAACCACTCCAAAACACGAGATAACTCCAAACCACGCCAAAGCACGAAATAACTCCAAAACACGAGATAACTCCAAACCACTCCAGAACACGAGATAACTCCAAACCACTCCAAAACACGAGACAACTCCAAAACACTCCAAAGCACGAGATAACTCCAATCCACTCCAAAACACGAGATAACTCTCCAAACCACTCCAAAACACGAGATAACTCCAAACCACTCCACAACACGAGTTAACTCCAAAACACGAGATAACTCCAAACCACTCCAAAACACGAGATAACTCCAAACCACTCCAAAACACGAGATAACTCCAAACCACTACAAAACACGAGATAACTCCAAACCATTCCAAAACACGAGATAACTCCAAACCACTCCAAAACACGAGATAACTCCAAACCACTCCAAAACACGAGATAACTCCAAACCACTCCAAAACACGAGATAACGCCAAAACACGAGATAACTCCAAACCACTCCAAAACACGAGATAACTCCAAACCACTCCAAAACACGAGATAACTCCAAACCACTCCAAAGCACGAGATAACTCCAATCCACTCCAAAACACGAGATAACTCTCCAAACCACTCCAAAACACGAGATAACTCCAACCCACTCCAAAACACGAGCTAACTCCAAAACACGACATAACTCCAAACCACTCCAAAACACGAGATAACTCCAAACCACTCCAAAACACGAGATAACTGCAAACCACTCAAAACATGAGACAACTCCAAACCACTCCAAAGCACGAGATAACTCCAAACCACTGCAAAACACGAGATAACTCCAAAACACGAGATAACTCCAAACCACTCCAAAGCACGAGATAACTCCAAACAACTCCAAAACACGAGATAGCTCCAAAGCACTCCAAAACACGAGATAACTCCAAAACACGAGATAACTCCAAACCACTCCAAAACACGAGATAACTCCAAACCACTCCAAAACACGAGATAACTCCAAACAACTCCAAAACACGAGATATCTCCAAACCACTCCAAAACACGAGATAACTCCAAAATACGGAATAACTGCAAACCACTCCAAAACACGAGATAACTCCAAACCACTGCAAAACACGAGATAACTCCAAACCACTCCAAAACACGAGATAACTCCAAACCACTCCAAAACACGAGATAACTCCAAAACACTCCAAAGCACGAGATAACTCCAATCCACTCCAAAACACGAGATAACTCTCCAAACCACTCCAAAACACGAGATAACTCCAAACCACTCCACAACACGAGATAACTCCAAAACACGAGGTAACTCCAAACCACTCCAAAACACGAGATAACTCCAAACCACTCCAAAACACGAGATAACGCCAAACCACTCCAAAACACGAAATAAATCCAAACCACTCCAAAAAAAGAGATAAAACCAAACCACTCCAAAACACGAGATAACTCCAAACCACTCCAAAACACGAGCTAACTCCAAACCACTCCAAAACACGAGATAACATCAAACCACTCCAAAACACGAGATAACTCCAAAACACGAGATAACTCCTAACCACTCCAAAACACGAGATAACTCCCAACCACTCCAAAACACGAGATAACTCCAAAACACTCCAAAGCACGAGATAACTCCAATCCACTCCAAAACACGAGATAACTCTCCAAACCACTCCAAAACACGAGATAACTCCAAACCACTCCACAACACGAGATAACTCCAAAACACGAGATAACGCCAAACCACTCCAAAACACGAGATAACTCCAAAGCACTCCAAAACACGAGATTACTCCAAAACACGAGATAACTCCAAACCACTCCAAAACACGATACAACTCCAAACCACTCCAAAACACGAGATAACTCCAAACCACTGCAAAACACGAGATAACTCCAAAACACGAGATAACTCCGAACCACTCCAAAACACGAGATAACTCCAAACCACTCCAAAACACGAGATAGCTCCAAAGCACTCCAAAACACGAGATAACTCCAAAACACGAGATAACTCCAAACCACTCCAAAACACGAGATAACTCCAAACCACTCCAAACACGAGATAACTCCAAACCACTCCAAAACACGAGATAACTCCAAACCACTCAAAACACGAGATAACTCCAAACCACTCCAAAACACGAGATAACTCCAAACCACTCCAAAACAAGAGATAACTCCAAACCACTCCAAAACACGAGATAACTCCAAACAACTCCAAATCGTGAGATAACTCCAAACCACTCCAAAACACGAGATAACTCCAAACCACTCCAAAACACGAGATAACTCCAAACCACTCCAAAACACGAGAGAACTCCAAACCACTGCAAAACACGAGATAACTCCAAAACACGAGATAACTCCAAACCAGTCCAAAACACGAGATAACTCCAAACCACTCCAAAACACGAGATAGCTCCAAAGCACTCCAAAACACGAGATAACTCCAAATTACGAGATAACTCCAAACCACTCCAAAACACGAGATAACTCCAAAACACTCCAAAGCACGAGATAACTCCAATCCACTCCAAAACACGAGATAACTCTCCAAACCACTCCAAAACAGGAGATAACTCCAAACCACTCCACAACACGAGATAACTCCAAAACACGAGATAACTCCAAACCACTCCAAAACACGAGATAACTCCAAACCACTCCAAAACACGAGATAACGCCAAACCACTCCAAAACACGAAATAAATCCAAACCACTCCAAAAAAAGAGATAACTCCAAACCACTCCAAAACACGAGATAACTCCAAAACACGAGATAACTCCAATCCACTCCAAAACACGAGATAATTCTCCAAACCACTCCAAAACACGAGATAACTCCAAACCACTCCACAACACGAGATAACGCCAAAACACGAGATAACGCCAAACCACTCCAAAACACGAGATAACTCCAAAGCACTCCAAAACACGAGAACACTCAAAACACGAGATAACTCCAAACCACTCCAAAACACGATACAACTCCAAACCACTCCAATACACGAGATAACTCCAAACCACTGCAAAACACGAGATAACTCCAAAACACGAGATAACTCCAAACCACTCCAAAACACGAGATAACTCCAAACCACTCCAAAACACGAGATAGCTCCAAAGCACTCCAAAACACGAGATAACTCCAAAACACGAGATAACTCCAAACCACTCCAAAACACGAGATAACTCCAAACCACTCCAAACACGAGATAACTCCAAACCACTCCAAAACACGAGATAACTCCAAACCACTCAAAACACGAGATAACTCCAAACCACTCCAAAACAGGAGAGAACTCCAAACCACTCCAAAACACGAGATAACTCCAAACCACTCCAAAACACGAGAGAACTCCAAACCACTGCAAAACACGAGATAACTCCAAAACACGAGATAACTCCAAACCAGTCCAAAACACGAGATAACTCCAAACCAGTCCAAAACACGAGATAGCTCCAAAGCACTCCAAAACACGAGATAACTCCAAAACACGAGATAACTCCAAACCAGTCCAAAACACGAGATAACTCCAAACCACTCCAAAACACGAGATATCTCCAAACCACTCCAAAACACGAGATAACTCCAAAATACGGAATAACTGCAAACCACTCCAAAACACGAGATAACTCCAAACCACTCCAAAACACGAGATAACTCCAAACCACTCCAAAACACGAGATAACTCCAAAACACGAGATAACTCCAAACCACGAGATAACTCCAAACCACTCCACAACACGAGATAACTCCAAAACACGAGATAACTCCAAACCACTCCAAAACACGAGATAACTCCAAACCACTCCAAAACACGAGATAACGCCAAACCACTCCAAAACACGAAATAACTCCAAACCACTCCAAAACACGAGATAACACCAAACCACTCCAAGACACGAGATAACTCCGAACCACTCCAAAGCACGAGATAACTCCAAACCACTCCAAAACACGAGATAACTCCAAACCACTCCAAAACACGAGATAACTCAAAACCACTCCAAAACACGCGATAACTCCAAACCACTCCAAAACACGAGATAACTCCAAACCACTCCAAAACACGAGATAACTCCAAACCACTCCAAAACACGAGATAACTCCAAACCACTCCAAAACACGAGAAAACTCCAAACCACTCCAAAACACGAGATAACGCCAAACCACTCCAAAACATGAGATAACTGCAAACCACTCCAAATCACGAGATAACTCCAAACCACTCCAAGACACGAGATAACTCCAAACCACTCCAAAACACGAGATAACGCCAAACCACTTTAAAACACGAGATAACTCCAAACCACTCCAAAACACGAGATAACTCCAAACCACTCCAAAACACGAGATAACTCCAAACCACTGCAAAACATGAGATAACTCCAAAAAACGAGATAACTCCAAACCACTCCAAAACACGAGATAACTCCAAAACACGAGATAACTCCAAACCACTCCAAAACACGAGACAACTCCAAACCACTCCAAAACACGAGATAACTCCAAACCACTCCAAAACACGAGATACCTCCAAACCACTCCAAAACACGAGATAACTCCAAAACACGAGATAACTCCAAACCACTCCAAAACACGAGATAACTCCAAACCACTCAAAACACGAGATAACTCCAAACCACTCCAAAACACGAGATAACTCCAAACCACTCCATAACACGAGATAACTCCAACCCACTCCAAAACACGAGATAACTCCAAACCACTCCAAAACACGAGATAACTCCAAACCACTCCAAAACGCGAGATAACTCCAAACCACTCCAAAACACGAGATAACTCCAAACCACTCCAAAACACGAGATAACTCCAAACCACTCCAAAACACGAGATAACTCCAAACCACTGCAAAACATGAGATAACTCCAAAAAACGAGATAACTCCAAACCACTCCAAAACACGAGATAACTCCAAAACACGAGATAACTCCAAACCACTCCAAAACACGAGATAACTCCAAACCACTCCAAAACACGAGATATTTCCAAACCACTCCAAAACACGAGATAACTCCAAAATACGGAATAACTGCAAACCACTCCTAAACACCAGATAACTCCAAACCACTCCAAAACACGAGATAACTCCAAACCACTCCAAAACACGAGATAACTCCAAAACACGAGATAACTCCAAACCACTCCAAAACACGAGATAACTCCAAACCACTCCAAAACACGAGATAACTCCAAAACACTCCAAAGCACGAGATAACTCCAATCCACTCCAAAACACGAGATAACTCTCCAAACCACTCCAAAACACGAGATAACTCCAAACCACTCCACAACACGAGATAACTCCAAAACACGAGATAACTCCAAACCACTCCAAAACACGAGATAACTCCAAAATACGGAATAACTGCAAACCACTCCTAAACACCAGATAACTCCAAACCACTCCAAAACACGAGATAACTCCAAACCACTCCAAAACACGAGATAACTCCAAAACACGAGATAACTCCAAAGCACTCCAAAACACGAGATAACTCCAAAACACGAGATAACTCCAAACCAGTCCAAAACACGAGATAACTCCAAACCACTCCAAAACACGAGATAACTCCAAACCACTCCAAAACACGAGATAACTCCAAACCACTCCAAAACACGAGATAACTCCAAAACACGAGATAACTCCAAACCACTCCAAAACACGAGATAACTCCAAAACACGAGATAACTCCAAACCACTCCAAAACACGAGATAACTCCAAACCACTCCAAAACACGAGATAACTCCAAAACACTCCAAAGCACGAGATAACTCCAATCCACTCCAAAACACGAGATAACTCTCCAAACCACTCCAAAACACGAGATAACTCCAAACCACTCCACAACACGAGATAACTCCAAAACACGAGATAACTCCAAACCACTCCAAAACACGAGATAACTCCAAAATACGGAATAACTGCAAACCACTCCTAAACACCAGATAACTCCAAACCACTCCAAAACACGAGATAACTCCAAACCACTCCAAAACACGAGATAACTCCAAAACACGAGAAAGCTCCAAACCACTCCAAAACACGAGATAACTCCAAACCACTCCAAAACACGAGAGAACTCCAAACCACTGCAAAACACGAGATAACTCCAAAACACGAGATAACTCCAAACCAGTCCAAAACACGAGATAACTCCAAACCAGTCCAAAACACGAGATAGCTCCAAAGCACTCCAAAACACGAGATAACTCCAAAACACGAGATAACTCCAAACCAGTCCAAAACACGAGATAACTCCAAACCACTCCAAAACACGAGATAACTCCAAACCACTCCAAAACACGAGATAACTCCAAACCACTCCAAAACACGAGATAACTCCAAAACACGAGATAACTCCAAACCACTCCAAAACACGAGACAACTCCAAACCACTCCAAAACACGAGATAACTCCAAACCACTCAAAACACGAGATAACTCCAAACCACTCCAAAACACGAGATAACTCCAAACCACTCCAAAACACGAGATAACTCCAACCCACTCCAAAACACGAGATAACTCCAAACCACTCCAAAACACGAGATAACTCCAAACCACTCCAAAACGCGAGATAACTCCAAACCACTCCAAAACACGAGATAACTCCAAACCACTCAAAACACGAGATAACTCCAAACCACTCCAAAACACGAGATAACTCCAAACCACTCCAAAACACGAGATAACTCCAACCCACTCCAAAACACGAGATAACTCCAAACCACTCCAAAACACGAGATAACTCCAAACCACTCCAAAACGCGAGATAACTCCAAACCACTCCAAAACACGAGATACCTCCAAACCACTGCAAAACACGAGATAACTCCAAAACACGAGATAACTCCAAACCACTCCAAAACACGAGATAACTCCAAACCACTCCAAAACACGAGATAACTCCAAACCACTGCAAAACATGAGATAACTCCAAAAAACGAGATAACTCCAAACCACTCCAAAACACGAGATAACTCCAAAACACGAGATAACTCCACACCACTCCAAAACACGAGATAACTCCAAACCACTCCAAAACACGAGATATTTCCAAACCACTCCAAAACACGAGATAACTCCAAAATACGGAATAACTGCAAACCACTCCTAAACACCAGATAACTCCAAACCACTCCAAAACACGAGATAACTCCAAACCACTCCAAAACACGAGATAACTCCAAAACACGAGATAACTCCAAACCACTCCAAAACACGAGATAACTCCAAACCACTCCAAAACACGAGATAACTCCAAAACACTCCAAAGCACGAGATAACTCCAATCCACTCCAAAACACGAGATAACTCTCCAAACCACTCCAAAACACGAGATAACTCCAAACCACTCCACAACACGAGATAACTCCAAAACACGAGATAACTCCAAACCACTCCAAAACACGAGATAACTCCAAAATACGGAATAACTGCAAACCACTCCTAAACACCAGATAACTCCAAACCACTCCAAAACACGAGATAACTCCAAACCACTCCAAAACACGAGATAACTCCAAAACACGAGATAACTCCAAACCACTCCAAAACACGAGATAACTCCAAACCACTCCAAAACACGAGATAACTCCAAACCACTCAAAAACAAGAGATAACTCCAAACCACTCCAAAACACGAGATAACTCCAACCCACTCCAAAACACGAGATAACTCCAAACCACTCCAAAACACGAGATAACTCCAACCCACTCCAAAACACGAGATAACTCCAAACCACTCCAAAACACGAGATAACTCCAAACCACTCCAAAACGCGAGATAACTCCAAACCACTCCAAAACACGAGATAACTCCAAACCACTCAAAACACGAGATAACTCCAAACCACTCCAAAACACGAGATAACTCCAAACCACTCCAAAACACGAGATAACTCCAACCCACTCCAAAACACGAGATAACTCCAAACCACTCCAAAACACGAGATAACTCCAAACCACTCCAAAACGCGAGATAACTCCAAACCACTCCAAAACACGAGATAACTCCAAACCACTGCAAAACACGAGATAACTCCAAAACACGAGATAACTCCAAACCACTCCAAAACACGAGATAACTCCAAACCACTCCAAAACACGAGATAACTCCAAACCACTGCAAAACATGAGATAACTCCAAAAAACGAGATAACTCCAAACCACTCCAAAACACGAGATAACTCCAAAACACGAGATAACTCCACACCACTCCAAAACACGAGATAACTCCAAACCACTCCAAAACACGAGATATTTCCAAACCACTCCAAAACACGAGATAACTCCAAAATACGGAATAACTGCAAACCACTCCTAAACACCAGATAACTCCAAACCACTCCAAAACACGAGATAACTCCAAACCACTCCAAAACACGAGATAACTCCAAAACACGAGATAACTCCAAACCACTCCAAAACACGAGATAACTCCAAACCACTCCAAAACACGAGATAACTCCAAAACACTCCAAAGCACGAGATAACTCCAATCCACTCCAAAACACGAGATAACTCTCCAAACCACTCCAAAACACGAGATAACTCCAAACCACTCCACAACACGAGATAACTCCAAAACACGAGATAACTCCAAACCACTCCAAAACACGAGATAACTCCAAAATACGGAATAACTGCAAACCACTCCTAAACACCAGATAACTCCAAACCACTCCAAAACACGAGATAACTCCAAACCACTCCAAAACACGAGATAACTCCAAAACACGAGATAACTCCAAACCACTCCAAAACACGAGATAACTCCAAACCACTCCAAAACACGAGAGAACTCCAAACCACTGCAAAACACGAGATAACTCCAAACCAGTCCAAAACACGAGATAGCTCCAAAGCACTCCAAAACACGAGATAACTCCAAAACACGAGATAACTCCAAACCAGTCCAAAACACGAGATAACTCCAAACCACTCCAAAACACGAGATAACTCCAAACCACTCCAAAACACGAGATATCTCCAAACCACTCCAAAACACGAGATAACTCCAAAATACGGAATAACTGCAAACCACTCCAAAACACGAGATAACTCCAAACCACTCCAAAACACGAGATAACTCCAAACCACTCCAAAACACGAGATAACTCCAAAACACGAGATAACTCCAAACCACGAGATAACTCCAAACCACTCCACAACACGAGATAACTCCAAAACACGAGATAACTCCAAACCACTCCAAAACACGAGAAAACTCCAAACCACTCCAAAACACGAGATAACGCCAAACCACTCCAAAACACGAAATAACTCCAAACCACTCCAAAACACGAGATAACACCAAACCACTCCAAGACACGAGATAACTCCGAACCACTCCAAAGCACGAGATAACTCCAAACCACTCCAAAACACGAGATAACTCCAAACCACTCCAAAACACGAGATAACTCAAAACCACTCCAAAACACGCGATAACTCCAAACCACTCCAAAACACGAGATAACTCCAAACCACTCCAAAACACGAGATAACTCCAAACCACTCCAAAACACGAGATAACTCCAAACCACTCCAAAACACGAGAAAACTCCAAACCACTCCAAAACACGAGATAACGCCAAACCACTCCAAAACATGAGATAACTGCAAACCACTCCAAATCACGAGATAACTCCAAACCACTCCAAAACACGAGATAACTCCAAACCACTCCAAAACACGAGATAACGCCAAACCACTTTAAAACACGAGATAACTCCAAACCACTCCAAAACACGAGATAACTCCAAACCACTCCAAAACACGAGATAACTCCAAAACACGAGATAACTCCAAACCACTCCAAAACACGAGACAACTCCAAACCACTCCAAAACACGAGATAACTCCAAACCACTCCAAAACACGAGATACCTCCAAACCACTCCAAAACACGAGATAACTCCAAAACACGAGATAACTCCAAACCACTCCAAAACACGAGATAACTCCAAACCACTCAAAACACGAGATAACTCCAAACCACTCCAAAACACGAGATAACTCCAAACCACTCCAAAACACGAGATAACTCCAACCCACTCCAAAACACGAGATAACTCCAAACCACTCCAAAACACGAGATAACTCCAAACCACTCCAAAACGCGAGATAACTCCAAACCACTCCAAAACACGAGATAACTCCAAACCACTCAAAACACGAGATAACTCCAAACCACTCCAAAACACGAGATAACTCCAAACCACTCCAAAACACGAGATAACTCCAACCCACTCCAAAACACGAGATAACTCCAAACCACTCCAAAACACGAGATAACTCCAAACCACTCCAAAACGCGAGATAACTCCAAACCACTCCAAAACACGAGATAACTCCAAACCACTGCAAAACACGAGATAACTCCAAAACACGAGATAACTCCAAACCACTCCAAAACGCGAGATAACTCCAAACCACTCCAAAACACGAGATAACTCCAAACCACTGCAAAACACGAGATAACTCCAAAACACGAGATAACTCCAAACCACTCCAAAACACGAGATAACTCCAAACCACTCCAAAACACGAGATAACTCCAAACCACTGCAAAACATGAGATAACTCCAAAACACGAGATAACTCCACACCACTCCAAAACACGAGATAACTCCAAACCACTCCAAAACACGAGATATTTCCAAACCACTCGAAAACACGAGATAACTCCAAAATACGGAATAACTGCAAACCACTCCTAAACACCAGATAACTCCAAACCACTCCAAAACACGAGATAACTCCAAACCACTCCAAAACACGAGATAACTCCAAAACACGAGATAACTCCAAACCACTCCAAAACACGAGATAACTCCAAACCACTCCAAAACACGAGATAACTCCAAAACACTCCAAAGCACGAGATAACTCCAATCCACTCCAAAACACGAGATAACTCTCCAAACCACTCCAAAACACGAGATAACTCCAAACCACTCCACAACACGAGATAACTCCAAAACACGAGATAACTCCAAACCACTCCAAAACACGAGATAACTCCAAAATACGGAATAACTGCAAACCACTCCTAAACACCAGATAACTCCAAACCACTCCAAAACACGAGATAACTCCAAACCACTCCAAAACACGAGATAACTCCAAAACACGAGATAACTCCAAACCACTCCAAAACACGAGATAACTCCAAACCACTCCAAAACACGAGATAACTCCAAACCACTCCAAAACAAGAGATAACTCCAAACCACTCCAAAACACGAGATAACTCCAAACAACTCCAAATCGTGAGATAACTCCAAACCACTCCAAAACACGAGATAACTCCAAACCACTCCAAAACACGAGATAACTCCAAACCACTCCAAAACACGAGAGAACTCCAAACCACTGCAAAACACGAGATAACTCCAAAACACGAGATAACTCCAAACCAGTCCAAAACACGAGATAACTCCAAACCACTCCAAAACACGAGATAGCTCCAAAGCACTCCAAAACACGAGATAACTCCAAATTACGAGATAACTCCAAACCACTCCAAAACACGAGATAACTCCAAAACACTCCAAAGCACGAGATAACTCCAATCCACTCCAAAACACGAGATAACTCTCCAAACCACTGCAAAACAGGAGATAACTCCAAACCACTCCACAACACGAGATAACTCCAAAACACGAGATAACTCCAAACCACTCCAAAACACGAGATAACTCCAAACCACTCCAAAACACGAGATAACGCCAAACCACTCCAAAACACGAAATAAATCCAAACCACTCCAAAAAAAGAGATAACTCCAAAACACTCCAAAGCACGAGATAACTCCAATCCACTCCAAAACACGAGATAGCTCCAAACCACTCCAAAACACGAGATAACTCCAAAACACGAGATAACTCCTAACCACTCCAAAACACGAGATAACTCCCAACCACTCCAAAACACGAGATAACTCCAAAACACTCCAAAGCACGAGATAACTCCAATCCACTCCAAAACACGAGATAATTCTCCAAACCACTCCAAAACACGAGATAACTCCAAACCACTCCACAACACGAGATAACTCCAAAACACGAGATAACGCCAAACCACTCCAAAACACGAGATAACTCCAAAGCACTCCAAAACACGAGAACACTCAAAACACGAGATAACTCCAAACCACTCCAAAACACGATACAACTCCAAACCACTCCAATACACGAGATAACTCCAAACCACTGCAAAACACGAGATAACTCCAAAACACGAGATAACTCCAAACCACTCCAAAACACGAGATAACTCCAAACCACTCCAAAACACGAGATAGCTCCAAAGCACTCCAAAACACGAGATAACTCCAAAACAAGAGATAACTCCAAACCACTCCAAAACACGAGATAACTCCAAACCACTCCAAACACGAGATAACTCCAAACCACTGCAAAACACGAGATAACTCCAAAACACGAGATAACTCCAAACCAGTCCAAAACACGAGATAACTCCAAACCAGTCCAAAACACGAGATAGCTCCAAAGCACTCCAAAACACGAGATAACTCCAAAACACGAGATAACTCCAAACCAGTCCAAAACACGAGATAACTCCAAACCACTCCAAAACACGAGATAACTCCAAACCACTCCAAAACACGAGATATCTCCAAACCACTCCAAAACACGAGATAACTCCAAAATACGGAATAACTGCAAACCACTCCAAAACACGAGATAACTCCAAACCACTCCAAAACACGAGATAACTCCAAACCACTCCAAAACACGAGATAACTCCAAAACACGAGATAACTCCAAACCACGAGATAACTCCAAACCACTCCACAACACGAGATAACTCCAAAACACGAGATAACTCCAAACCACTCCAAAACACGAGATAACTCCAAACCACTCCAAAACACGAGATAACGCCAAACCACTCCAAAACACGAAATAACTCCAAACCACTCCAAAACACGAGATAACACCAAACCACTCCAAGACACGAGATAACTCCGAACCACTCCAAAGCACGAGATAACTCCAAACCACTCCAAAACACGAGATAACTCCAAACCACTCCAAAACACGAGATAACTCAAAACCACTCCAAAACACGCGATAACTCCAAACCACTCCAAAACACGAGATAACTCCAAACCACTCCAAAACACGAGATAACTCCAAACCACTCCAAAACACGAGATAACTCCAAACCACTCCAAAACACGAGAAAACTCCAAACCACTCCAAAACACGAGATAACGCCAAACCACTCCAAAACATGAGATAACTGCAAACCACTCCAAATCACGAGATAACTCCAAACCACTCCAAAACACGAGATAACTCCAAACCACTCCAAAACACGAGATAACGCCAAACCACTTTAAAACACGAGATAACTCCAAACCACTCCAAAACACGAGATAACTCCAAACCACTCCAAAACACGAGATAACTCCAAAACACGAGATAACTCCAAACCACTCCAAAACACGAGACAACTCCAAACCACTCCAAAACACGAGATAACTCCAAACCACTCCAAAACACGAGATACCTCCAAACCACTCCAAAACACGAGATAACTCCAAAACACGAGATAACTCCAAACCACTCCAAAACACGAGATAACTCCAAACCACTCAAAACACGAGATAACTCCAAACCACTCCAAAACACGAGATAAATCCAAACCACTCCAAAACACGAGATAACTCCAACCCACTCCAAAACACGAGATAACTCCAAACCACTCCAAAACACGAGATAACTCCAAACCACTCCAAAACGCGAGATAACTCCAAACCACTCCAAAACACGAGATAACTCCAAACCACTCCAAAACACGACATTACTCCAAAACACGAGATAACTCCAAACCACTGCAAAACACGAGATAACTCCAAAACACGAGATAACACCAAACCACTCCAAGACACGAGATAACTCCGAACCACTCCAAAGCACGAGATAACTCCAAACCACTCCAAAACACGAGATAACTCCAAACCACTCCAAAACACGAGATAACTCAAAACCACTCCAAAACACGCGATAACTCCAAACCACTCCAAAACACGAGATAACTCCAAACCACTCCAAAACACGAGATAACTCCAAACCACTCCAAAACACGAGATAACTCCAAACCACTCCAAAACACGAGAAAACTCCAAACCACTCCAAAACACGAGATAACGCCAAACCACTCCAAAACATGAGATAACTGCAAACCACTCCAAATCACGAGATAACTCCAAACCACTCCAAAACACGAGATAACTCCAAACCACTCCAAAACACGAGATAACGCCAAACCACTTTAAAACACGAGATAACTCCAAACCACTCCAAAACACGAGATAACTCCAAACCACTCCAAAACACGAGATAACTCCAAAACACGAGATAACTCCAAACCACTCCAAAACACGAGACAACTCCAAACCACTCCAAAACACGAGATAACTCCAAACCACTCCAAAACACGAGATACCTCCAAACCACTCCAAAACACGACATAACTCCAAAACACGAGATAACTCCAAACCACTCCAAAACACGAGATAACTCCAAACCACTCAAAACACGAGATAACTCCAAACCACTCCAAAACACGAGATAACTCCAAACCACTCCAAAACACGAGATAACTCCAACCCACTCCAAAACACGAGATAACTCCAAACCACTCCAAAACACGAGATAACTCCAAACCACTCCAAAACGCGAGATAACTCCAAACCACTCCAAAACACGAGATAACTCCAAACCACTCCAAAACACGAGATAACTCCAAACCACTCCAAAACACGAGATAACTCCAAACCACTGCAAAACATGAGATAACTCCAAAACACGAGATAACTCCAAACCACTCCAAAACACGAGATAACTCCAAAACACGAGATAACTCCAAACCACTCCAAAACACGAGATAACTCCAAACCACTCCAAAACACGAGATATTTCCAAACCACTCCAAAACACGAGATAACTCCAAAATACGGAATAACTGCAAACCACTCCTAAACACCAGAGAACTCCAAACCACTCCAAAACACGAGATAACTCCAAACCACTCCAAAACACGAGATAACTCCAAAACACGAGATAACTCCAAACCACTCCAAAACACGAGATAACTCCAAACCACTCCAAAACACGAGATAACTCCAAAACACTCCAAAGCACGAGATAACTCCAAAACACTCCAAAACACGAGATAACTCCAAACCACTCCAAAACACGAGATAGCTCCAAAGCACTCCAAAACACGAGATAACTCCAAATTACGAGATAACTCCAAACCACTCCAAAACACGAGATAACTCCAAAACACTCCAAAGCACGAGATAACTCCAATCCACTCCAAAACACGAGATAACTCTCCAAACCACTCCAAAACAGGAGATAACTCCAAACCACTCCACAACACGAGATAACTCCAAAACACGAGTAAACTCCAAACCACTCCAAAACACGAGATAACTCCAAACCACTCCAAAACACGAGATAACGCCAAACCACTCCAAAACACGAAATAAATCCAAACCACTCCAAAAAAAGAGATAACTCCAAAACACTCCAAAGCACGAGATAACTCCAATCCACTCCAAAACACGAGATAGCTCCAAACCACTCCAAAACACGAGATAACTCCAAAACACGAGATAACTCCTAACCACTCCAAAACACGAGATAACTCCCAACCACTCCAAAACACGAGATAACTCCAAAACACTCCAAAGCACGAGATAACTCCAATCCACTCCAAAACACGAGATAATTCTCCAAACCACTCCAAAACACGAGATAACTCCAAACCACTCCACAACACGAGATAACTCCAAAACACGAGATAACGCCAAACCACTCCAAAACACGAGATAACTCCAAAGCACTCCAAAACACGAGAACACTCAAAACACGAGATAACTCCAAACCACTCCAAAACACGATACAACTCCAAACCACTCCAATACACGAGATAACTCCAAACCACTGCAAAACACGAGATAACTCCAAAACACGAGATAACTCCAAACCACTCCAAAACACGAGATAACTCCAAACCACTCCAAAACACGAGATAGCTCCAAAGCACTCCAAAACACGAGATAACTCCAAAACACGAGATAACTCCAAACCACTCCAAAACACGAGATAACTCCAAACCACTCCAAACACGAGATAACTCCAAACCACTCCAAAACACGAGATAACTCCAAACCACTCCAAAACACGAGATATCTCCAAACCACTCCAAAACACGAGATAACTCCAAAATACGGAATAACTGCAAACCACTCCAAAACACGAGATAACTCCAAACCACTCCAAAACACGAGATAACTCCAAACCACTCCAAACACGAGATAACTCCAAACCACTCCAAAACACGAGATAACTCCAAACCACTCAAAACACGAGATAACTCCAAACCACTCCAAAACACGAGAGAACTCCAAACCACTCCAAAACACGAGATAACTCCAAACCACTCCAAAACACGAGAGAACTCCAAACCACTGCAAAACACGAGATAACTCCAAAACACGAGATAACTCCAAACCAGTCCAAAACACGAGATAACTCCAAACCAGTCCAAAACACGAGATAGCTCCAAAGCACTCCAAAACACGAGATAACTCCAAAACACGAGATAACTCCAAACCAGTCCAAAACACGAGATAACTCCAAACCACTCCAAAACACGAGATAACTCCAAACCACTCCAAAACACGAGATATCTCCAAACCACTCCAAAACACGAGATAACTCCAAAATACGGAATAACTGCAAACCACTCCAAAACACGAGATAACTCCAAACCACTCCAAAACACGAGATAACTCCAAACCACTCCAAAACACGAGATAACTCCAAAACACGAGATAACTCCAAACCACGAGATAACTCCAAACCACTCCACAACACGAGATAACTCCAAAACACGAGATAACTCCAAACCACTCCAAAACACGAGATAACTCCAAACCACTCCAAAACACGAGATAACGCCAAACCACTCCAAAACACGAAATAACTCCAAACCACTCCAAAACACGAGATAACACCAAACCACTCCAAGACACGAGATAACTCCGAACCACTCCAAAGCACGAGATAACTCCAAACCACTCCAAAACACGAGATAACTCCAAACCACTCCAAAACACGAGATAACTCAAAACCACTCCAAAACACGCGATAACTCCAAACCACTCCAAAACACGAGATAACTCCAAACCACTCCAAAACACGAGATAACTCCAAACCACTCCAAAACACGAGATAACTCCAAACCACTCCAAAACACGAGAAAACTCCAAACCACTCCAAAACACGAGATAACGCCAAACCACTCCAAAACATGAGATAACTTCAAACCACTCCAAATCACGAGATAACTCCAAACCACTCCAAAACACGAGATAACTCCAAACCACTCCAAAACACGAGATAACGCCAAACCACTTTAAAACACGAGATAACTCCAAACCACTCCAAAACACGAGATAACTCCAAACCACTCCAAAACACGAGATAACTCCAAAACACGAGATAACTCCAAACCACTCCAAAACACGAGACAACTCCAAACCACTCCAAAACACGAGATAACTCCAAACCACTCCAAAACACGAGATACCTCCAAACCACTCCAAAACACGAGATAACTCCAAAACACGAGATAACTCCAAACCACTCCAAAACACGAGATAACTCCAAACCACTCAAAACACGAGATAACTCCAAACCACTCCAAAACACGAGATAACTCCAAACCACTCAAAACACGAGATAACTCCAAACCACTCCAAAACACGAGATAACTCCAAACCACTCCAAAACACGACATTACTCCAAAACACGAGATAACTCCAAACCACTGCAAAACACGAGATAACTCCAAAACACGAGATAACTCCAAACCACTCCAAAACACGAGATAACTCCAAACCACTCCAAAACACGAGATAACTCCAAACCACTGCAAAACATGAGATAACTCCAAAAAACGAGATAACTCCAAACCACTCCAAAACACGAGATAACTCCAAAACACGAGATAACTCCAAACCACTCCAAAACACGAGATAACTCCAAACCACTCCAAAACACGAGATATTTCCAAACCACTCCAAAACACGAGATAACTCCAAAATACGGAATAACTGCAAACCACTCCTAAACACCAGATAACTCCAAACCACTCCAAAACACGAGATAACTCCAAACCACACCAAAACACGAGATAACTCCAAAACACGAGATAACTCCAAACCACTCCAAAACACGAGATAACTCCAAACCACTCCAAAACACGAGATAACTCCAAAACACTCCAAGGCACGAGATAACTCCAATCCACTCCAAAACACGAGATAACACTCCAAACCACTCCAAAACACGAGATAACTCCAAACCACTCCACAACACGAGATAACTCCAAAACACGAGATAACTCCAAACCACTCCAAAACACGAGATAACTCCAAAATACGGAATAACTGCAAACCACTCCTAAACACCAGATAACTCCAAACCACTCCAAAACACGAGATAACTCCAAACCACTCCAAAACACGAGAAAACTCCAAACCACTCCAAAACACGAGAGAACTCCAAACCACTGCAAAACACGAGATAACTCCAAAACACGAGATAACTCCAAACCAGTCCAAAACACGAGATAACTCCAAACCACTCCAAAACACGAGATAGCTCCAAAGCACTCCAAAACACGAGATAACTCCAAATTACGAGATAACTCCAAACCACTCCAAAACACGAGATAACTCCAAAACACTCCAAAGCACGAGATAACTCCAATCCACTCCAAAACACGAGATAACTCTCCAAACCACTCCAAAACAGGAGATAACTCCAAAACACGAGATAACTCCAAACCACTCCAAAACACGAGATAACTCCAAACCACTCCAAAACACGAGATACCTCCAAACCACTCCAAAACACGAGATAACTCCAAAACACGAGATAACTCCAAACCACTCCAAAACACGAGATAACTCCAAACCACTCAAAACACGAGATAACTCCAAACCACTCCAAAACACGAGATAACTCCAAACCACTCCAAAACACGAGATAACTCCAACCCACTCCAAAACACGAGATAACTCCAAACCACTCCAAAACACGAGATAACTCCAAACCACTCCAAAACGCGAGATAACTCCAAACCACTCCAAAACACGAGATAACTCCAAACCACTCCAAAACACGAGATAACTCCAAACCACTCCAAAACACGAGATAACTCCAAACCACTGCAAAACATGAGATAACTCCAAAAAACGAGATAACTCCAAACCACTCCAAAACACGAGATAACTCCAAAACACGAGATAACTCCAAACCACTCCAAAACACGAGATATTTCCAAACCACTCCAAAACACGAGATAACTCCAAAATACGGAATAACTGCAAACCACTCCTAAACACCAGATAACTCCAAACCACTCCAAAACACGAGATAACTCCAAACCACTCCAAAACACGAGATAACTCCAAACCACTCCAAAACACGAGATAACTCCAAAACACGAGATAACTCCAAACCACTCCAAAACACGAGATAACTCCAAAACACTCCAAAGCACGAGATAACTCCAATCCACTCCAAAACACGAGATAACTCTCCAAACCACTCCAAAACAGGAGATAACTCCAAACCACTCCACAACACGAGATAACTCCAAAACACGAGATAACTCCAAACCACTCCAAAACACGAGATAACTCCAAACCACTCCAAAACACGAGATAACTCCAAACCACTCCAAAACACGAGATAACTCCAAACAACTCCAAATCGTGAGATAACTCCAAACCACTCCAAAACACGAGATAACTCCAAACCACTCCAAAACACGAGATAACTCCTAACCACTCCAAAACACGAGAGAACTCCAAACCACTGCAAAACACGAGATAACTCCAAAACACGAGATAACTCCAAACCAGTCCAAAACACGAGATAACTCCAAACCACTCCAAAACACGAGATAGCACCAAAGCACTCCAAAACACGAGATAACTCCAAATTACGAGATAACTCCAAACCACTCCAAAACACGAGATAACTCCAAAACACTCCAAAGCACGAGATAACTCCAATCCACTCCAAAACACGAGATAACTCTCCAAACCACTCCAAAACAGGAGATAACTCCAAACCACTCCACAACACGAGATAACTCCAAAACACGAGATAACTCCAAACCACTCCAAAACACGAGATAACTCCAAACCACTCCAAAACACGAGATAACGCCAAACCACTCCAAAACACGAAATAAATCCAAACCACTCCAAAAAAAGAGATAACTCCAAAACACTCCAAAGCACGAGATAACTCCAATCCACTCCAAAACACGAGATAGCTCCAAACCACTCCAAAACACGAGATAACTCCAAAACACGAGATAACTCCTAACCACTCCAAAACACGAGATAACTCCCAACCACTCCAAAACACGAGATAACTCCAAAACACTCCAAAGCACGAGATAACTCCAATCCACTCCAAAACACGAGATAATTCTCCAAACCACTCCAAAACACGAGATAACTCCAAACCACTCCACAACACGAGATAACTCCAAAACACGAGATAACGCCAAACCACTCCAAAACACGAGATAAATCCAAAGCACTCCAAAACACGAGAACACTCAAAACACGAGATAAATCCAAACCACTCCAAAACACGATACAACTCCAAACCACTCCAATACACGAGATAACTCCAAACCACTGCAAAACACGAGATAACTCCAAAACACGAGATAACTCCAAACCACTCCAAAACACGAGATAACTCCAAACCACTCCAAAACACGAGATAGCTCCAAAGCACTCCAAAACACGAGATAACTCCAAAACACGAGATAACTCCAAACCACTCCAAAACACGAGATAACTCCAAACCACTCCAAACACGAGATAACTCCAAACCACTCCAAAACACGAGATAACTCCAAACCACTCAAAACACGAGATAACTCCAAACAACTCCAAAACACGAGAGAACTCCAAACCACTCCAAAACACGAGATAACTCCAAACCACTCCAAAACACGAGAGAACTCCAAACCACTGCAAAACACGAGATAACTCCAAAACACGAGATAACTCCAAACCAGTCCAAAACACGAGATAACTCCAAACCAGTCCAAAACACGAGATAGCTCCAAAGCAATCCAAAACACGAGATAACTCCAAAACACGAGATAACTCCAAACCAGTCCAAAACACGAGATAACTCCAAACCACTCCAAAACACGAGATAACTCCAAACCACTCCAAAACACGAGATATCTCCAAACCACTCCAAAACACGAGATAACTCCAAAATACGGAATAACTGCAAACCACTCCAAAACACGAGATAACTCCAAACCACTCCAAAACACGAGATAACTCCAAACCACTCCAAAACACGAGATAACTCCAAAACACGAGATAACTCCAAACCACGAGATAACTCCAAACCACTCCACAACACGAGATAACTCCAAAACACGAGATAACTCCAAACCACTCCAAAACACGAGATAACTCCAAACCACTCCAAAACACGAGATAACGCCAAACCACTCCAAAACACGAAATAACTCCAAACCACTCCAAAACACGAGATAACACCAAACCACTCCAAGACACGAGATAACTCCGAACCACTCCAAAGCACGAGATAACTCCAAACCACTCCAAAACACGAGATAACTCCAAACCACTCCAAAACACGAGATAACTCAAAACCACTCCAAAACACGCGATAACTCCAAACCACTCCAAAACAAAAGATAACTCCAAACCACTCCAAAACACGAGATAACTCCAAACCACTCCAAAACACGAGATAACTCCAAACCACTCCAAAACACGAGAAAACTCCAAACCACTCCAAAACACGAGATAACGCCAAACCACTCCAAAACATGAGATAACTGCAAACCACTCCAAATCACGAGATAACTCCAAACCACTCCAAAACACGAGATAACTCCAAACCACTCCAAAACACGAGATAACGCCAAACCACTTTAAAACACGAGATAACTCCAAACCACTCCAAAACACGAGATAACTCCAAACCACTCCAAAACACGAGATAACTCCAAAACACGAGATAACTCCAAACCACTCCAAAACACGAGACAACTCCAAACCACTCCAAAACACGAGATAACTCCAAACCACTCCAAAACACGAGATACCTCCAAACCACTCCAAAACACGAGATAACTCCAAAACACGAGATAACTCCAAACCACTCCAAAACACGAGATAACTCCAAACCACTCAAAACACGAGATAACTCCAAACCACTCCAAAACACGAGATAACTCCAAACCACTCCAAAACACGAGATAACTCCAACCCACTCCAAAACAGGAGATAACTCCAAACCACTCCAAAACACGAGATAACTCCAAACCACTCCAAAACGCGAGATAACTCCAAACCACTCCAAAACACGAGATAACTCCAAACCACTCCAAAACACGACATTACTCCAAAACACGAGATAACTCCAAACCACTGCAAAACACGAGATAACTCCAAAACACGAGATAACTCCAAACCACTCCAAAACACGAGATAACTCCAAACCACTCCAAAACACGAGATAACTCCAAACCACTGCAAAACATGAGATAACTCCAAAAAACGAGATAACTCCAAACCACTCCAAAACACGAGATAACTCCAAAACACGAGATAACTCCAAACCACTCCAAAACACGAGATAACTCCAAACCACTCCAAAACACGAGATATTTCCAAACCACTCCAAAACACGAGATAACTCCAAAATACGGAGTAACTGCAAACCACTCCTAAACACCAGATAACTCCAAACCACTCCAAAACACGAGATAACTCCAAACAACTCCAAAACACGAGATAACTCCAAACCACTCCAAAACACGAGATAACTCCAAACCACTCCAAAACACGAGATAACTCCAAAACACTCCAAAGCACGAGATAACTCCAATCCACTCCAAAACACGAGATAACACTCCAAACCACTCCAAAACACGAGATAACTCCAAACCACTCCACAACACGAGATAACTCCAAAACACGAGATAACTCCAAACCACTCCAAAACACGAGATAACTCCAAAATACGGAATAACTGCAAACCACTCCTAAACACCAGATAACTCCAAACCACTCCAAAACACGAGATAACTCCAAACCACTCCAAAACACGAGATAACTCCAAAACACGAGATAACTCCAAACCACTCCAAAACACGAGATAACTCCAAACCACTCCAAAACACGAGATAACTCCAAACCACTCCAAAACAAGAGATAACTCCAAACCACTCCAAAACACGAGATAACTCCAAACAACTCCAAATCGTGAGATAACTCCAAACCACTCCAAAACACGAGATAACTCCAAACCACTCCAAAACACGAGAAAACTCCAAACCACTCCAAAACACGAGAGAACTCCAAACCACTGCAAAACACGAGATAACTCCAAAACACGAGATAACTCCAAACCAGTCCAAAACACGAGATAACTCCAAACCACTCCAAAACACGAGATAGCTCCAAAGCACTCCAAAACACGAGATAACTCCAAATTACGAGATAACTCCAAACCACTCCAAAACACGAGATAACTCCAAAACACTCCAAAGCACGAGATAACTCCAATCCACTCCAAAACACGAGATAACTCTCCAAACCACTCCAAAACAGGAGATAACTCCAAACCACTCCACAACACGAGATAACTCCAAAACACGAGATAACTCCAAACCACTCCAAAACACGAGATAACTCCAAACCACTCCAAAACACGAGATAACGCCAAACCACTCCAAAACACGAAATAAATCCAAACCACTCCAAAAAAAGAGATAACTCCAAAACACTCCAAAGCACGAGATAACTCCAATCCACTCCAAAACACGAGATAGCTCCAAACCACTCCAAAACACGAGATAACTCCAAAACACGAGATAACTCCTAACCACTCCAAAACACGAGATAACTCCCAACCACTCCAAAACACGAGATAACTCCAAAACACTCCAAAGCACGAGATAACTCCAATCCACTCTAAAACACGAGATAATTCTCCAAACCACTCCAAAACACGAGATAACTCCAAACCACTCCACAACACGAGATAACTCCAAAACACGAGATAACGCCAAACCACTCCAAAACACGAGATAACTCCAAACCACTCCAAAACACGATACAACTCCAAACCACTCCAATACACGAGATAACTCCAAACCACTGCAAAACACGAGATAACTCCAAAACACGAGATAACTCCAAACCACTCCAAAACACGAGATAACTCCAAACCACTCCAAAACACGAGATAGCTCCAAAGCACTCCAAAACACGAGATAACTCCAAAACACGAGATAACTCCAAACCACGAGATAACTCCAAACCACTCCAAACACGAGATAACTCCAAACCACTGCAAAACACGAGATAACTCCAAAACACGAGATAACTCCAAACCAGTCCAAAACACGAGATAACTCCAAACCAGTCCAAAACACGAGATAGCTCCAACGCACTCCAAAACACGAGATAACTCCAAAACACGAGATAACTCCAAACCAGTCCAAAACACGAGATAACTCCAAACCACTCCAAAACACGAGATAACTCCAAACCACTCCAAAACACGAGATATCTCCAAACCACTCCAAAACACGAGATAACTCCAAAATACGGAATAACTGCAAACCACTCCAAAACACGAGATAACTCCAAACCACTCCAAAACACGAGATAACTCCAAACCACTCCAAAACACGAGATAACTCCAAAACACGAGATAACTCCAAACCACGAGATAACTCCAAACCACTCCACAACACGAGATAACTCCAAAACACGAGATAACTCCAAACCACTCCAAAACACGAGATAACTCCAAACCATTCCAAAACACGAGATAACGCCAAACCACTCCAAAACACGAAATAACTCCAAACCACTCCAAAACACGAGATAACACCAAACCACTCCAAGACACGAGATAACTCCGAACCACTCCAAAGCACGAGATAACTCCAAACCACTCCAAAACACGAGATAACTCCAAACCACTCCAAAACACGAGATAACTCAAAACCACTCCAAAACACGCGATAACTCCAAACCACTCCAAAACACGAGATAACTCCAAACCACTCCAAAACACGAGATAACTCCAAACCACTCCAAAACACGAGATAACTCCAAACCACTCCAAAACACGAGAAAACTCCAAACCACTCCAAAACACGAGATAACGCCAAACCACTCCAAAACATGAGATAACTGCAAACCACTCCAAATCACGAGATAACTCCAAACCACTCCAAAACACGAGATAACTCCAAACCACTCCAAAACACGAGATAACGCCAAACCACTTTAAAACACGAGATAACTCCAAACCACTCCAAAACACGAGATAACTCCAAACCACTCCAAAACACGAGATAACTCCAAAACACGAGATAACTCCAAACCACTCCAAAACACGAGACAACTCCAAACCACTCCAAAACACGAGATAACTCCAAACCACTCCAAAACACGAGATACCTCCAAACCACTCCAAAACACGAGATAACTCCAAAACACGAGATAACTCCAAACCACTCCAAAACACGAGATAACTCCAAACCACTCAAAACACGAGATAACTCCACACCACTCCAAAACACGAGATAAATCCAAACCACTCCAAAACACGAGATAACTCCAACCCACTCCAAAACACGAGATAACTCCAAACCACTCCAAAACACGAGATAACTCCAAACCACTCCAAAACGCGAGATAACTCCAAACCACTCCAAAACACGAGATAACTCCAAACCACTCCAAAACACGACATTACTCCAAAACACGAGATAACTCCAAACCACTGCAAAACACGAGATAACTCCAAAACACGAGATAACTCCAAACCACTCCAAAACACGAGATAACTCCAAACCACTCCAAAACACGAGATAACTCCAAACCACTGCAAAACATGAGATAACTCCAAACCACGAGATAACTCCAAACCACTCCAAACACGAGATAACTCCAAACCACTGCAAAACACGAGATAACTCCAAAACACGAGATAACTCCAAACCAGTCCAAAACACGAGATAACTCCAAACCAGTCCAAAACACGAGATAGCTCCAACGCACTCCAAAACACGAGATAACTCCAAAACACGAGATAACTCCAAACCAGTCCAAAACACGAGATAACTCCAAACCACTCCAAAACACGAGATAACTCCAAACCACTCCAAAACACGAGATATCTCCAAACCACTCCAAAACACGAGATAACTCCAAAATACGGAATAACTGCAAACCACTCCAAAACACGAGATAACTCCAAACCACTCCAAAACACGAGATAACTCCAAACCACTCCAAAACACGAGATAACTCCAAAACACGAGATAACTCCAAACCACGAGATAACTCCAAACCACTCCACAACACGAGATAACTCCAAAACACGAGATAACTCCAAACCACTCCAAAACACGAGATAACTCCAAACCACTCCAAAACACGAGATAACGCCAAACCACTCCAAAACACGAAATAACTCCAAACCACTCCAAAACACGAGATAACACCAAACCACTCCAAGACACGAGATAACTCCGAACCACTCCAAAGCACGAGATAACTCCAAACCACTCCAAAACACGAGATAACTCCAAACCACTCCAAAACACGAGATAACTCAAAACCACTCCAAAACACGCGATAACTCCAAACCACTCCAAAACACGAGATAACTCCAAACCACTCCAAAACACGAGATAACTCCAAACCACTCCAAAACACGAGATAACTCCAAACCACTCCAAAACACGAGAAAACTCCAAACCACTCCAAAACACGAGATAACGCCAAACCACTCCAAAACATGAGATAAC
The DNA here is from genome assembly GCF_052327205.1 of Somniosus microcephalus. Classification (NCBI taxonomy): domain Eukaryota; kingdom Metazoa; phylum Chordata; class Chondrichthyes; order Squaliformes; family Somniosidae; genus Somniosus; species Somniosus microcephalus. Next base: position 65,969 of record NW_028225671.1, on the reverse strand, counting down.
TGCAAACCACTCCAAATCACGAGATAACTCCAAACCACTCCAAAACACGAGATAACTCCAAACCACTCCAAAACACGAGATAACGCCAAACCACTTTAAAACACGAGATAACTCCAAACCACTCCAAAACACGAGATAACTCCAAACCACTCCAAAACACGAGATAACTCCAAAACACGAGATAACTCCAAACCACTCCAAAACACGAGACAACTCCAAACCACTCCAAAACACGAGATAACTCCAAACCACTCCAAAACACGAGATACCTCCAAACCACTCCAAAACACGAGATAACTCCAAAACACGAGATAACTCCAAACCACTCCAAAACACGAGATAACTCCAAACCACTCAAAACACGAGATAACTCCAAACCACTCCAAAACACGAGATAAATCCAAACCACTCCAAAACACGAGATAACTCCAACCCACTCCAAAACACGAGATAACTCCAAACCACTCCAAAACACGAGATAACTCCAAACCACTCCAAAACGCGAGATAACTCCAAACCACTCCAAAACACGAGATAACTCCAAACCACTCCAAAACACGACATTACTCCAAAACACGAGATAACTCCAAACCACTGCAAAACACGAGATAACTCCAAAACACGAGATAACTCTAAACCACTCCAAAACACGAGATAACTCCAAACCACTCCAAAACACGAGATAACTCCAAACCACTGCAAAACATGAGATAACTCCAAAAAACGAGATAATTCAAACCACTCCAAAACACGAGATAACTCCAAAACACGAGATAACTCCAAACCACTCCAAAACACGAGATAACTCCAAACCACTCCAAAACACGAGATATTTCCAAACCACTCCAAAACACGAGATAACTCCAAAATACGGAATAACTGCAAACCACTCCTAAACACCAGATAACTCCAAACCACTCCAAAACACGAGATAACTCCAAACGACTCCAAAACACGAGATAACTCCAAAACACGAGATAACTCCAAACCACTCCAAAACACGAGATAACTCCAAACCACTCCAAAACACGAGATAACTCCAAAACACTCCAAAGCACGAGATAACTCCAATCCACTCCAAAACACGAGATAACTCTCCAAACCACTCCAAAACACGAGATAACTCCAAACCACTCCACAACACGAGATAACTCCAAAACACGAGATAACTCCAAACCACTCCAAAACACGAGATAACTCTCCAAACCACTCCAAAACACGATAACTCCAAAACACGAGATAACTCCAAACCACTCCAAAACACGTGATAACTCCAAACCACTCCAAAAAACGCGATAACTCCAAACCACTCCAAAACACGATATAACTCCAAACCACTCAAAACATGAGATAACTCCAAACCACTGCAAAGCACGAGATAACTCCAAACCACTCCAAAACACGAGATAACTCCAAAACACTCCAAAGCACGAGATAACTCCAATCCACTCCAAAACACGAGATAACTCTCCAAACCACTCCAAAACACGAGATAACTCCAAACCACTCCACAACACGAGATAACTCCAAAACACGAGATAACTCCAAACCACTCCAAAACACGAGATAACTCCAAACCACTCCAAAACACGAGATAACTCCGAACCACTCCAAAACACGAGATAACTCCAAACCACTCCAAAACACGAGATAACTCCAAATGCTCCAAAACACGAGATAACTCCAAACCACTCAAAACACGAGATAACTCCAAACCACTCCAAAACACGAGATAACTCCAAACCACTCCAAAACAAGAGATAACTCCAAACCACTCCAAAACACGAGATAACTCCAAACCACTCCAAAACGCGAGATAACTCCAAACCACTCCAAAACACGAGATAACTCCAAAGCACTCCAAAACACGAGATTACTCCAAAACACGAGATAACTCCAAACCACTCCAAAACACGATACAACTCCAAACCACTCCAAAACACGAGATAACTCCAAACCACTGCAAAACACGAGATAACTCCAAAACACGAGATAACTCCAAACCACTCCAAAACACGAGATAACTCCAAACCACTCCAAAACACGAGATAGCTCCAAAGCACTCCAAAACATGAGATAACTCCAAAACACGAGATAACTCCAAACCACTCCAAAACACGAGATAACTCCAAAACACGAGATAACTCCAAACCACTCCAAAACACGAGATAACTCCAAACCACTCCAAAACACGAGATATTTCCAAACCACTCCAAAACACGAGATAACTCCAAAATACGGAATAACTGCAAACCACTCCTAAACACCAGATAACTCCAAACCACTCCAAAACACGAGATAACTCCAAACGACTCCAAAACACGAGATAACTCCAAAACACGAGATAACTCCAAACCACTCCAAAACACGAGATAACTCCAAACCACTCCAAAACACGAGATAACTCCAAAACACTCCAAAGCACGAGATAACTCCAATCCACTCCAAAACACGAGATAACTCTCCAAACCACTCCAAAACACGAGATAACTCCAAACCACTCCACAACACGAGATAACTCCAAAACACGAGATAACTCCAAACCACTCCAAAACACGAGATAACTCTCCAAACCACTCCAAAACACGATAACTCCAAAACACGAGATAACTCCAAACCACTCCAAAACACGAGATAACTCCAAACCACTCCAAAACACGAGATAACTCCGAACCACTCCAAAACACGAGATAACTCCAAACCACTCCAAAACACGAGATAACTCCAAATGCTCCAAAACACGAGATAACTCCAAACCACTCAAAACACGAGATAACTCCAAACCACTCCAAAACACGAGATAACTCCAAACCACTCCAAAACAAGAGATAACTCCAAACCACTCCAAAACACGAGATAACTCCAAACCACTCCAAAACGCGAGATAACTCCAAACCACTCCAAAACACGAGATAACTCCAAAGCACTCCAAAACACGAGATTACTCCAAAACACGAGATAACTCCAAACCACTCCAAAACACGATACAACTCCAAACCACTCCAAAACACGAGATAACTCCAAACCACTGCAAAACACGAGATAACTCCAAAACACGAGATAACTCCAAACCACTCCAAAACACGAGATAACTCCAAACCACTCCAAAACACGAGATAGCTCCAAAGCACTCCAAAACATGAGATAACTCCAAAACACGAGATAACTCCAAACCACTCCAAAACACGAGATAACTCCAAAACACGAGATAACTCCAAACCACTCCAAAACACGAGATAACTCCAAACCACTCCAAAACACGAGATATTTCCAAACCACTCCAAAACACGAGATAACTCCAAAATATGGAATAACTGCAAACCACTCCTAAACACCAGATAACTCCAAACCACTCCAAAACACGAGATAACTCCAAACGACTCCAAAACACGAGATAACTCCAAAACACGAGATAACTCCAAACCACTCCAAAACACGAGATAACTCCAAACCACTCCAAAACACGAGATAACTCCAAAACACTCCAAAGCACGAGATAACTCCAATCCACTCCAAAACACGAGATAACTCTCCAAACCACTCCAAAACACGAGATAACTCCAAACCACTCCACAACACGAGATAACTCCAAAACACGAGATAACTCCAAACCACTCCAAAACACGAGATAACTCTCCAAACCACTCCAAAACACGATAACTCCAAAACACGAGATAACTCCAAACCACTCCAAAACACGTGATAACTCCAAACCACTCCAAAAAACGCGATAACTCCAAACCACTCCAAAACACGATATAACTCCAAACCACTCAAAACATGAGATAACTCCAAACCACTGCAAAGCACGAGATAACAACAAACCACTCCAAAACAAGAGATAACTCTCCAAACCACTCCAAAACACGAGAAAACTCCAAACCACTCCAAAACACGAGATAACTCCAAACCACTCCAAAACACGAGATAACTCCAAACCACTCCAAAACACGAGATAACTCCGAACCACTCCAAAACACGAGATAACTCCAAACCACTCCAAAACACGAGATAACTCCAAATGCTCCAAAACACGAGATAACTCCAAACCACTCAAAACACGAGATAACTCCAAACCACTCCAAAACACGAGATAACTCCAAGCCACTCCAAAACAAGAGATAACTCCAAACCACTCCAAAACACGAGATAACTCCAAACCACTCCAAAACGCGAGATAACTCCAAACCACTCCAAAACACGAGATAACTCCAAAGCACTCCAAAACACGAGATTACTCCAAAACACGAGATAACTCCAAACCACTCCAAAACACGATACAACTCCAAACTACTCCAAAACACGAGATAACTCCAAACCACTGCAAAACACGAGATAACTCCAAAACACGAGATAACTCCAAACCACTCCAAAACACGAGATAACTCCAAACCACTCCAAAACACGAGATAGCTCCAAAGCACTCCAAAACATGAGATAACTCCAAAACACGAGATAACTCCAAACCACTCCAAAACACGAGATAACTCCAAAACACGAGATAACTCCAAACCACTCCAAAACACGAGATATCTCCAAACCACTCCAAAACACGAGATATTTCCAAACCACTCCAAAACACGAGATAACTCCAAAATACGGAATAACTGCAAACCACTCCTAAACACCAGATAACTCCAAACCACTCCAAAACACGAGATAACTCCAAACCACTCCAAAACACGAGATAACTCCAAAACACGAGATAACTCCAAACCACTCCAAAACACGAGATAACTCCAAACCACTCCAAAACACGAGATAACTCCAAAACACTCCAAAGCACGAGATAACTCCAAACCACTGCAAAGCACGAGATAACTCCAAAACACGAGATAACTCCAAACCACTCCAAAACACGAGATAACTCCAAACCACTCCACAACACGAGATAACTCCAAAACACGAGATAACTCCAAACCACTCCAAAACACGAGATAACTCTCCAAACCACTCCAAAACACGATATAGCTCCAAAGCACTCCAAAACATGAGATAACTCCAAACCACTCCAAAACACGATACAACTCCAAACCACTCCAAAACACGAGATAACTCCAAACCACTGCAAAGCACGAGATAACTCCAAAACACGAGATAACTCCAAACCACTCCAAAACACGAGATAACTCCAAACCACTCCAAAACACGAGATAGCTCCAAAGCACTCCAAAACATGAGATAACTCCAAAAAACGAGATAACTCCAAACCACTCCAAAACACGAGATAACTCCAAAACACGAGATAACTCCAAACCACTCCAAAACACGAGATATTTCCAAACCACTCCAAAACACGAGATAACTCCAAAATACGGAATAACTGCAAACCACTCCTAAACACCAGATAACTCCAAACCACTCCAAAACACGAGATAACTCCAAACCACTCCAAAACACGAGATAACTCCAAAACACGAGATAACTCCAAACCACTCCAAAACACGAGATAACTCCAAACCACTCCAAAACACGAGATAACTCCAAAACACTCCAAATCACGAGATAACTCCAATCCACTCCAAAACACGAGATAACTCTCCAAACCACTCCAAAACACGAGATAACTCCAAACCACTCCACAACACGAGATAACTCCAAAACACGAGATAACTCCAAACCACTCCAAAACACGAGATAACTCTCCAAACCACTCCAAAACACGCTAACTCCAAAACACGAGATAACTCCAAACCACTCCAAAACACGTGATAACTCCAAACCACTCCAAAAAACGCGATAACTCCAAACCACTCCAAAGCACGAGATAACTCTCCAAACCACTCCAAAACACGAGATAACTCCAAACCACTCCAAAACACGAGATAACTCCAAACCACTCCAAAACACGAGATAACTCCATACCACTCCAAAACACGAGATAACTCCAAACCACTCCAAAACACGAGATAACTCCAAACCACTCCAAAACACGATATAACTCCAAACCACTCAAAACATGAGATAACTCCAAACCACTGCAAAGCACGAGATAACACCAAACCACTCCAAAACACGAGATAACTCCAAACCACTCTAAAACAAGAGATAACTCTCCAAACCACTCCAAAACACGAGAAAACTCCAAACCACTCCAAAACACGAGATAACTCCAAACCACTCCAAAACACGAGATAACTCCAAACCACTCCAAAACACGAGATAACTCCGAACCACTCCAAAACACGAGATAACTCCAAACCACTCCAAAACACGAGATAACTCCAAATGCTCCAAAACACGAGATAACTCCAAACCACTCAAAACACGAGATAACTCCAAACCACTCCAAAACACGAGATAACTCCAAACCACTCCAAAACAAGAGATAACTCCAAACCACTCCAAAACACGAGATAACTCCAAACCACTCCAAAACGCGAGATAACTCCAAACCACTCCAAAACACGGGATAACTCCAAAGCACTCCAAAACACGAGATTACTCCAAAACACGAGATAACTCCAAACCACTCCAAAACACGATACAACTCCAAACCACTCCAAAACACGAGATAACTCCAAACCACTGCAAAACACGAGATAACTCCAAAACACGAGATAACTCCAAACCACTCCAAAACACGAGATAACTCCAAACCACTCCAAAACACGAGATAGCTCCAAAGCACTCCAAAACACGAGATAACTCCAAAACACGAGATAACTCCAAACCACTCCAAAACACGAGATAACTCCAAACCACTCCAAACACGAGATAACTGCAAACCACTCCAAAACACGAGATAACTCCAAACCACTCCAAAACACGAGATAACTCCAAACCACTCCAAAACAGGAGATAACTCCAAAACACGAGATAACTCCAAACCACTCCAAAACACGAGATAACTCCAAACCACTCCAAAACACGAGATAACTCCAAAACACTCGAAAGCACGAGATAACTCCAATCCACTCCAAAACACGAGATAACTCTCCAAACCACTCCAAAACACGAGATAACTCCAAGCCACCCCACAACACGAGATAACTCCAAAACACGAGATAACTCCAAACCACTCCAAAACACGAGATAACTCCAAACCACTCCAAAACACGAGATAACGCCAAACCACTCCAAAACACGAAATAACTCCATACCACTCCAAAACACGAGATAACACCAAACCACTCCAAAACACGAGATTACTCCAAACCACTCCAAAACACGAGATAACTCCAAACCACTCCAAAACACGAGATAACTCCAAACCACACCAAAACACGAGATAACTCCAAAACACGAGATAACTCCAAACCACTCCAAAACACGAGATAACTCCAAACCACTCCAAAACACGAGATAACTCCAAAACACTCCAAAGCACGAGATAACTCCAATCCACTCCAAAACACGAGATAACTCTCCAAACCACTCCAAAACACGAGATAACTCCAAACCACTCCACAACACGAGATAACTCCAAAACACGAGATAACTCCAAACCACTCCAAAACACGAGATAACTCGAAACCACTCCAAAACACGAGATAACGCCAAACCACTCCAAAACACGAAATAACTTCAAACCACTCCAAAACATAAGATAACACCAAACCACTCCAAAACACGAGATAACTCCAAACCACTCCAAAACACGAGATAACTCCAAACCACTCCAAAACACGAGATAACTCCAAACCACTCCAAAACACGAGATAACTCAAAACCACTCCAAAACACGCGAAAACTCCAAACCACTCCAAAGCACGAGATAACTCCAATCCACTCCAAAACACGAGATAACTCTCCAAACCACTCCAAAACACGAGATAACTCCAAACCACTCCAAAACACGATAACTCCAAACCACTCCAAAACACGAGATAACTACAAACCACTCCAAAACACGAGATAACTCCAAACCACTCCAAAACACGAGATAACTCCAAACCACTCCAAAACACGAGATAACTCCAAACCACTCCAAAACACGAGATAACTCCAAACCATTCCAAAACACGAGATAACTCCAAACCACTCCAAAACACGAGATAACTCCAAACCACACCAAAACACGAGATAACTCCAAACCACTCCAAAACACGAGATAACTCCAAACCACTCCAAAACACGAGATAACTCCCAACCACTCCAAAACACGATAACTCCAAACCACTCCAAAACACGAGATAACTACAAACCACTCCAAAACACGAGATAACTCCAAACCACACCAAAACACGAGATAACTACAAACCACTCCAAAACACGAGATAACTCCAAACCACACCAAAACACGAGATAACTACAAACCACTCCAAAACACGAAATAACTTCAAACCACTCCAAAACACGAGATAACACCAAACCACTCCAAAACACGAGATAACTCCAAACCACTCCAAAACACGAGATAACTCCAAACCACTCCAAAACACGAGATAACTCCAAACCACTCCAAAACACGAGATAACTCAAAACCACTCCAAAACACGCGATAACTCCAAACCACTCCAAAGCACGAGATAACTCCAATCCACTCCAAAACACGAGATAACTCTCCAAACCACTCCAAAACACGAGATAACTCCAAACCACTCCAAAACACGATAACTCCAAACCACTCCAAAACACGAGATAACTACAAACCACTCCAAAACGCGAGATAACTCCAAACCACTCCAAAACACGAGATAACTCCAAAGCACTCCAAAACACGAGATTACTCCAAAACACGAGATAACTCCAAACCACTCCAAAACACGATACAACTCCAAACCACTCCAAAACACGAGATAACTCCAAACGACTGCAAAACACGAGATAACTCCAAAACACGAGATAACTCCAAACCACTCCAAAACACGAGATAACTCCAAACCACTCCAAAACACGAGATAGCTCCAAAGCACTCCAAAACACGAGATAACTCCAAAGCACGAGATAACTCCAAACCACTCCAAAACACGAGATAACTCCAAACCACTCAAAACACGAGATAACTCCAAACCACTCCAAAACACGAGATAACTCCAAACCACTCCAAAACACGAGATAACTCCAACCCACTCCAAAACACGAGATAACTCCAAACCACTCCAAAACACGAGATAACTCCAAACCACTCCAAAACGCGAGATAACTCCAAACCACTCCAAAACACGAGATAACTCCAAACCACTCCAAAACACGAGATTACTCCAAAACACGAGATAACTCCAAACCACTGCAAAACACGAGATAACTCCAAAACACGAGATAACTCCAAACCACTCCAAAACACGAGATAGCTCCAAACCACTCCAAAACACGAGATAACTCCAAACCACTGCAAAACATGAGATAACTCCAAAAAACGAGATAACTCCAAACCACTCCAAAACACGAGATAACTCCAAAACACGAGATAACTCCAAACCACTCCAAAACACGAGATAACTCCAAACCACTCCAAAACACGAGATATTTCCAAACCACTCCAAAACACGAGATAACTCCAAAATACGGAATAACTGCAAACCACTCCTAAACACCAGATAACTCCAAACCACTCCAAAACACGAGATAACTCCAAACCACTCCAAAACACGAGATAACTCCAAAACACTCCAAAGCACGAGATAACTCCAATCCACTCCAAAACACGAGATAACTCTCCAAACCACTCCAAAACACGAGATAACTCCAAACCACTCCACAACACGAGATAACTCCAAAACACGAGATAACTCCAAACCACTCCAAAACACGAGATAACTCTCCAAACCACTCCAAAACACGATAACTCCAAAACACGAGATAACTCCAAACCACTCCAAAACACGTGATAACTCCAAACCACTCCAAAACACGAGATAACTCCAAACCACTCCAAAACACGAGATAACTCCATACCACTCCAAAACACGAGATAACTCCAAACCACTCCAAAACACGAGATAACTCCAAACCACTCCAAAACACGATATAACTCCAAACCACTCAAAACATGAGATAACTCCAAACCACTGCAAAGCACGAGATAACACCAAACCACTCCAAAACACGAGATAACTCCAAACCACTCTAAAACAAGAGATAACTCTCCAAACCACTCCAAAACACGAGAAAACTCCAAACCACTCCAAAACACGAGATAACTCCAAACCACTCCAAAACACGAGATAACTCCAAACCACTCCAAAACACGAGATAACTCCGAACCACTCCAAAACACGAGATAACTCCAAACCACTCCAAAACACGAGATAACTCCAAATGCTCCAAAACACGAGATAACTCCAAACCACTCAAAACACGAGATAACTCCAAACCACTCCAAAACACGAGATAACTCCAAACCACTCCAAAACAAGAGATAACTCCAAACCACTCCAAAACACGAGATAACTCCAAACCACTCCAAAACGCGAGATAACTCCAAACCACTCCAAAACACGGGATAACTCCAAAGCACTCCAAAACACGAGATTACTCCAAAACACGAGATAACTCCAAACCACTCCAAAACACGATACAACTCCAAACCACTCCAAAACACGAGATAACTCCAAACCACTGCAAAACACGAGATAACTCCAAAACACGAGATAACTCCAAACCACTCCAAAACACGAGATAACTCCAAACCACTCCAAAACACGAGATAGCTCCAAAGCACTCCAAAACACGAGATAACTCCAAAACACGAGATAACTCCAAACCACTCCAAAACACGAGATAACTCCAAACCACTCCAAACACGAGATAACTGCAAACCACTCCAAAACACGAGATAACTCCAAACCACTCCAAAACACGAGATAACTCCAAACCACTCCAAAACAGGAGATAACTCCAAAACACGAGATAACTCCAAACCACTCCAAAACACGAGATAACTCCAAACCACTCCAAAACACGAGATAACTCCAAAACACTCGAAAGCACGAGATAACTCCAATCCACTCCAAAACACGAGATAACTCTCCAAACCACTCCAAAACACGAGATAACTCCAAGCCACCCCACAACACGAGATAACTCCAAAACACGAGATAACTCCAAACCACTCCAAAACACGAGATAACTCCAAACCACTCCAAAACACGAGATAACGCCAAACCACTCCAAAACACGAAATAACTCCATACCACTCCAAAACACGAGATAACACCAAACCACTCCAAAACACGAGATTACTCCAAACCACTCCAAAACACGAGATAACTCCAAACCACTCCAAAACACGAGATAACTCCAAACCACACCAAAACACGAGATAACTCCAAAACACGAGATAACTCCAAACCACTCCAAAACACGAGATAACTCCAAACCACTCCAAAACACGAGATAACTCCAAAACACTCCAAAGCACGAGATAACTCCAATCCACTCCAAAACACGAGATAACTCTCCAAACCACTCCAAAACACGAGATAACTCCAAACCACTCCACAACACGAGATAACTCCAAAACACGAGATAACTCCAAACCACTCCAAAACACGAGATAACTCGAAACCACTCCAAAACACGAGATAACGCCAAACCACTCCAAAACACGAAATAACTTCAAACCACTCCAAAACATAAGATAACACCAAACCACTCCAAAACACGAGATAACTCCAAACCACTCCAAAACACGAGATAACTCCAAACCACTCCAAAACACGAGATAACTCCAAACCACTCCAAAACACGAGATAACTCAAAACCACTCCAAAACACGCGAAAACTCCAAACCACTCCAAAGCACGAGATAACTCCAATCCACTCCAAAACACGAGATAACTCTCCAAACCACTCCAAAACACGAGATAACTCCAAACCACTCCAAAACACGATAACTCCAAACCACTCCAAAACACGAGATAACTACAAACCACTCCAAAACACGAGATAACTCCAAACCACTCCAAAACACGAGATAACTCCAAACCACTCCAAAACACGAGATAACTCCAAACCACTCCAAAACACGAGATAACTCCAAACCATTCCAAAACACGAGATAACTCCAAACCACTCCAAAACACGAGATAACTCCAAACCACACCAAAACACGAGATAACTCCAAACCACTCCAAAACACGAGATAACTCCAAACCACTCCAAAACACGAGATAACTCCCAACCACTCCAAAACACGATAACTCCAAACCACTCCAAAACACGAGATAACTACAAACCACTCCAAAACACGAGATAACTCCAAACCACACCAAAACACGAGATAACTACAAACCACTCCAAAACACGAGATAACTCCAAACCACACCAAAACACGAGATAACTACAAACCACTCCAAAACACGAAATAACTTCAAACCACTCCAAAACACGAGATAACACCAAACCACTCCAAAACACGAGATAACTCCAAACCACTCCAAAACACGAGATAACTCCAAACCACTCCAAAACACGAGATAACTCCAAACCACTCCAAAACACGAGATAACTCAAAACCACTCCAAAACACGCGATAACTCCAAACCACTCCAAAGCACGAGATAACTCCAATCCACTCCAAAACACGAGATAACTCTCCAAACCACTCCAAAACACGAGATAACTCCAAACCACTCCAAAACACGATAACTCCAAACCACTCCAAAACACGAGATAACTACAAACCACTCCAAAACGCGAGATAACTCCAAACCACTCCAAAACACGAGATAACTCCAAAGCACTCCAAAACACGAGATTACTCCAAAACACGAGATAACTCCAAACCACTCCAAAACACGATACAACTCCAAACCACTCCAAAACACGAGATAACTCCAAACGACTGCAAAACACGAGATAACTCCAAAACACGAGATAACTCCAAACCACTCCAAAACACGAGATAACTCCAAACCACTCCAAAACACGAGATAGCTCCAAAGCACTCCAAAACACGAGATAACTCCAAAGCACGAGATAACTCCAAACCACTCCAAAACACGAGATAACTCCAAACCACTCAAAACACGAGATAACTCCAAACCACTCCAAAACACGAGATAACTCCAAACCACTCCAAAACACGAGATAACTCCAACCCACTCCAAAACACGAGATAACTCCAAACCACTCCAAAACACGAGATAACTCCAAACCACTCCAAAACGCGAGATAACTCCAAACCACTCCAAAACACGAGATAACTCCAAACCACTCCAAAACACGAGATTACTCCAAAACACGAGATAACTCCAAACCACTGCAAAACACGAGATAACTCCAAAACACGAGATAACTCCAAACCACTCCAAAACACGAGATAGCTCCAAACCACTCCAAAACACGAGATAACTCCAAACCACTGCAAAACATGAGATAACTCCAAAAAACGAGATAACTCCAAACCACTCCAAAACACGAGATAACTCCAAAACACGAGATAACTCCAAACCACTCCAAAACACGAGATAACTCCAAACCACTCCAAAACACGAGATATTTCCAAACCACTCCAAAACACGAGATAACTCCAAAATACGGAATAACTGCAAACCACTCCTAAACACCAGATAACTCCAAACCACTCCAAAACACGAGATAACTCCAAACCACTCCAAAACACGAGATAACTCCAAAACACTCCAAAGCACGAGATAACTCCAATCCACTCCAAAACACGAGATAACTCTCCAAACCACTCCAAAACACGAGATAACTCCAAACCACTCCACAACACGAGATAACTCCAAAACACGAGATAACTCCAAACCACTCCAAAACACGAGATAACTCTCCAAACCACTCCAAAACACGATAACTCCAAAACACGAGATAACTCCAAACCACTCCAAAACACGTGATAACTCCAAACCACTCCAAAACACGAGATAACTCCAAACCACTCCAAAACACGAGATAACTCAAAACCACTCCAAAAAATGCGATAACTCCAAACCACTCCAAAGCACGAGATAACTCCAATCCACTCCAAAACACGAGATAACTCCAAACCACTCCAAAACACGAGATAACTCCAAACCACTCCAAAACACGAGATAACTCCAAATGCTCCAAAACACGAGATAACTCCAAACCACTCAAAACACGAGATAACTCCAAACCACTCCAAAACACGAGATAACTCCAAACCACTCCAAAACAAGAGATAACTCCAAACCACTCCAAAACACGAGATAACTCCAAACCACTCCAAAACTCGAGATAACTCCAAACCACGCCAAAACACGAGATAACTCCAAAGCACTCCAAAACACGAGATTACTCCAAAACACGAGATAACTCCAAACCACTCCAAAACACGATACAACTCCAAACCACTCCAAAGCACGAGATAACTCCAATCCACTCCAAAACACGAGATAACTCTCCAAACCACTCCAAAACACGATATAGCTCCAAAGCACTCCAAAACATGAGATAACTCCAAACCACTCCAAAACACGATACAACTCCAAACCACTCCAAAACACGAGATAACTCCAAACCACTGCAAAGCACGAGATAACTCCAAAACACGAGATAACTCCAAACCACTCCAAAACACGAGATAACTCCAAACCACTCCAAAACACGAGATAGCTCCAAAGCACTCCAAAACATGAGATAACTCCAAAAAACGAGATAACTCCAAACCACTCCAAAACACGAGATAACTCCAAAACACGAGATAACTCCAAACCACTCCAAAACACGAGATATTTCCAAACCACTCCAAAACACGAGATAACTCCAAAATACGGAATAACTGCAAACCACTCCTAAACACCAGATAACTCCAAACCACTCCAAAACACGAGATAACTCCAAACCACTCCAAAACACGAGATAACTCCAAAACACGAGATAACTCCAAACCACTCCAAAACACGAGATAACTCCAAACCACTCCAAAACACGAGATAACTCCAAAACACTCCAAAGCACGAGATAACTCCAATCCACTCCAAAACACGAGATAACTCTCCAAACCACTCCAAAACACGAGATAACTCCAAACCACTCCACAACACGAGATAACTCCAAAACACGAGATAACTCCAAACCACTCCAAAACACGAGATAACTCTCCAAACCACTCCAAAACACGCTAACTCCAAAACACGAGATAACTCCAAACCACTCCAAAACACGTGATAACTCCAAACCACTCCAAAAAACGCGATAACTCCAAACCACTCCAAAGCACGAGATAACTCTCCAAACCACTCCAAAACACGAGATAACTCCAAACCACTCCAAAACACGAGATAACTCCAAACCACTCCAAAACACGAGATAACTCCATACCACTCCAAAACACGAGATAACTCCAAACCACTCCAAAACACGAGATAACTCCAAACCACTCCAAAACACGATATAACTCCAAACCACTCAAAACATGAGATAACTCCAAACCACTGCAAAGCACGAGATAACACCAAACCACTCCAAAACACGAGATAACTCCAAACCACTCTAAAACAAGAGATAACTCTCCAAACCACTCCAAAACACGAGAAAACTCCAAACCACTCCAAAACACGAGATAACTCCAAACCACTCCAAAACACGAGATAACTCCAAACCACTCCAAAACACGAGATAACTCCGAACCACTCCAAAACACGAGATAACTCCAAACCACTCCAAAACACGAGATAACTCCAAATGCTCCAAAACACGAGATAACTCCAAACCACTCAAAACACGAGATAACTCCAAACCACTCCAAAACACGAGATAACTCCAAACCACTCCAAAACAAGAGATAACTCCAAACCACTCCAAAACACGAGATAACTCCAAACCACTCCAAAACGCGAGATAACTCCAAACCACTCCAAAACACGGGATAACTCCAAAGCACTCCAAAACACGAGATTACTCCAAAACACGAGATAACTCCAAACCACTCCAAAACACGATACAACTCCAAACCACTCCAAAACACGAGATAACTCCAAACCACTGCAAAACACGAGATAACTCCAAAACACGAGATAACTCCAAACCACTCCAAAACACGAGATAACTCCAAACCACTCCAAAACACGAGATAGCTCCAAAGCACTCCAAAACACGAGATAACTCCAAAACACGAGATAACTCCAAACCACTCCAAAACACGAGATAACTCCAAACCACTCCAAACACGAGATAACTGCAAACCACTCCAAAACACGAGATAACTCCAAACCACTCCAAAACACGAGATAACTCCAAACCACTCCAAAACAGGAGATAACTCCAAAACACGAGATAACTCCAAACCACTCCAAAACACGAGATAACTCCAAACCACTCCAAAACACGAGATAACGCCAAACCACTCCAAAACACGAAATAACTCCATACCACTCCAAAACACGAGATAACACCAAACCACTCCAAAACACGAGATTACTCCAAACCACTCCAAAACACGAGATAACTCCAAACCACTCCAAAACACGAGATAACTCCAAACCACACCAAAACACGAGATAACTCCAAAACACGAGATAACTCCAAACCACTCCAAAACACGAGATAACTCCAAACCACTCCAAAACACGAGATAACTCCAAAACACTCCAAAGCACGAGATAACTCCAATCCACTCCAAAACACGAGATAACTCTCCAAACCACTCCAAAACACGAGATAACTCCAAACCACTCCACAACACGAGATAACTCCAAAACACGAGATAACTCCAAACCACTCCAAAACACGAGATAACTCGAAACCACTCCAAAACACGAGATAACGCCAAACCACTCCAAAACACGAAATAACTTCAAACCACTCCAAAACATAAGATAACACCAAACCACTCCAAAACACGAGATAACTCCAAACCACTCCAAAACACGAGATAACTCCAAACCACTCCAAAACACGAGATAACTCCAAACCACTCCAAAACACGAGATAACTCAAAACCACTCCAAAACACGCGAAAACTCCAAACCACTCCAAAGCACGAGATAACTCCAATCCACTCCAAAACACGAGATAACTCTCCAAACCACTCCAAAACACGAGATAACTCCAAACCACTCCAAAACACGATAACTCCAAACCACTCCAAAACACGAGATAACTACAAACCACTCCAAAACACGAGATAACTCCAAACCACTCCAAAACACGAGATAACTCCAAACCACTCCAAAACACGAGATAACTCCAAACCACTCCAAAACACGAGATAACTCCAAACCATTCCAAAACACGAGATAACTCCAAACCACTCCAAAACACGAGATAACTCCAAACCACACCAAAACACGAGATAACTCCAAACCACTCCAAAACACGAGATAACTCCAAACCACTCCAAAACACGAGATAACTCCCAACCACTCCAAAACACGATAACTCCAAACCACTCCAAAACACGAGATAACTACAAACCACTCCAAAACACGAGATAACTCCAAACCACACCAAAACACGAGATAACTACAAACCACTCCAAAACACGAGATAACTCCAAACCACACCAAAACACGAGATAACTACAAACCACTCCAAAACACGAAATAACTTCAAACCACTCCAAAACACGAGATAACACCAAACCACTCCAAAACACGAGATAACTCCAAACCACTCCAAAACACGAGATAACTCCAAACCACTCCAAAACACGAGATAACTCCAAACCACTCCAAAACACGAGATAACTCAAAACCACTCCAAAACACGCGATAACTCCAAACCACTCCAAAGCACGAGATAACTCCAATCCACTCCAAAACACGAGATAACTCTCCAAACCACTCCAAAACACGAGATAACTCCAAACCACTCCAAAACACGATAACTCCAAACCACTCCAAAACACGAGATAACTACAAACCACTCCAAAACGCGAGATAACTCCAAACCACTCCAAAACACGAGATAACTCCAAAGCACTCCAAAACACGAGATTACTCCAAAACACGAGATAACTCCAAACCACTCCAAAACACGATACAACTCCAAACCACTCCAAAACACGAGATAACTCCAAACGACTGCAAAACACGAGATAACTCCAAAACACGAGATAACTCCAAACCACTCCAAAACACGAGATAACTCCAAACCACTCCAAAACACGAGATAGCTCCAAAGCACTCCAAAACACGAGATAACTCCAAAGCACGAGATAACTCCAAACCACTCCAAAACACGAGATAACTCCAAACCACTCAAAACACGAGATAACTCCAAACCACTCCAAAACACGAGATAACTCCAAACCACTCCAAAACACGAGATAACTCCAACCCACTCCAAAACACGAGATAACTCCAAACCACTCCAAAACACGAGATAACTCCAAACCACTCCAAAACGCGAGATAACTCCAAACCACTCCAAAACACGAGATAACTCCAAACCACTCCAAAACACGAGATTACTCCAAAACACGAGATAACTCCAAACCACTGCAAAACACGAGATAACTCCAAAACACGAGATAACTCCAAACCACTCCAAAACACGAGATAACTCCAAACCACTCCAAAACACGAGATAACTCCAAACCACTGCAAAACATGAGATAACTCCAAAAAACGAGATAACTCCAAACCACTCCAAAACACGAGATAACTCCAAAACACGAGATAACTCCAAACCACTCCAAAACACGAGATAACTCCAAACCACTCCAAAACACGAGATATTTCCAAACCACTCCAAAACACGAGATAACTCCAAAATACGGAATAACTGCAAACCACTCCTAAACACCAGATAACTCCAAACCACTCCAAAACACGAGATAACTCCAAACCACTCCAAAACACGAGATAACTCCAAAACACTCCAAAGCACGAGATAACTCCAATCCACTCCAAAACACGAGATAACTCTCCAAACCACTCCAAAACACGAGATAACTCCAAACCACTCCACAACACGAGATAACTCCAAAACACGAGATAACTCCAAACCACTCCAAAACACGAGATAACTCTCCAAACCACTCCAAAACACGATAACTCCAAAACACGAGATAACTCCAAACCACTCCAAAACACGTGATAACTCCAAACCACTCCAAAACACGAGATAACTCCAAACCACTCCAAAACACGAGATAACTCAAAACCACTCCAAAAAATGCGATAACTCCAAACCACTCCAAAGCACGAGATAACTCCAATCCACTCCAAAACACGAGATAACTCCAAACCACTCCAAAACACGAGATAACTCCAAACCACTCCAAAACACGAGATAACTCCAAATGCTCCAAAACACGAGATAACTCCAAACCACTCAAAACACGAGATAACTCCAAACCACTCCAAAACACGAGATAACTCCAAACCACTCCAAAACAAGAGATAACTCCAAACCACTCCAAAACACGAGATAACTCCAAACCACTCCAAAACTCGAGATAACTCCAAACCACGCCAAAACACGAGATAACTCCAAAGCACTCCAAAACACGAGATTACTCCAAAACACGAGATAACTCCAAACCACTCCAAAACACGATACAACTCCAAACCACTCCAAAACACGAGATAACTCCAAACCACTGCAAAACACGAGATAACTCCAAAACACGAGATAACTCCAAACCACTCCAAAACACGAGATAACTCCAAACCACTCCAAAACACGAGATAGCTCCAAAGCACTCCAAAACACGAGATAACTCCAAAACACGAGATAACTCCAAACCACTCCAAAACACGAGATAACTCCAAACCACTCCAAACACGAGATAACTGCAAACCACTCCAAAACACGAGATAACTCCAAACCACTCCAAAACACGAGATAACTCCAAACCACTCCAAAACAGGAGATAACTCCAAAACACGAGATAACTCCAAACCACTCCAAAACACGAGATAACTCCAAACCACTCCAAAACACGAGATAACTCCAAAACACTCCAAAGCACGAGATAACTCCAATCCACTCCAAAACACGAGATAACTCTCCAAACCACTCCAAAACACGAGATAACTCCAAGCCACCCCACAACACGAGATAACTCCAAAACACGAGATAACTCCAAACCACTCCAAAACACGAGATAACTCCAAACCACTCCAAAACACGAGATAACTCCAAACCACTCCAAAACACGAGATAACTCCAAACCACTCCAAAACACGAGATAACTCCAAACCACACCAAAACACGAGATAACTCCAAAACACGAGATAACTCCAAACCACTCCAAAACACGAGATAACTCTCCAAACCACTCCAAAACACGAGATAACTCCACACCACTCCACAACACGAGATAACTCCAAAACACGAGATAACTCCAAACCACTCCAAAACACGAGATAACTCGAAACCACTCCAAAACACGAGATAACGCCAAACCACTCCAAAACACGAAATAACTTCAAACCACTCCAAAACACGAGATAACACCAAACCACTCCAATACACGAGATAACTCCAAACCACTCCAAAACACGAGATAACTCCAAACCACTCCAAAACACGAGATAACTCCAAACCACTCCAAAACACGAGATAACTCAAAACCACTCCAAAACACGCGATAACTCCAGCCACTCCAAAGCACGAGATAACTCCAATACACGCCAAAACACGAGATAACTCTCCAAACCACTCCAAAACACGAGATAACTCCAAACCACTCCAAAACACGATAACTCCAAACCACTCCAAAACACGAGATAACTACAAACCACTCCAAAACACGAGATAACTCCAAACCACTCCAAAACACGAGATAACTCCAAACCACTCCAAAACACGAGATAACTCCAAACCATTCCAAAACACGAGATAACTCCAAACCACTCCAAAACACGAGATAACTCCAAACCACACCAAAACACGAGATAACTCCAAACCACTCCAAAACACGAGATAACTCCAAACCACTCCAAAACACGAGATAACTCCAAACCACTCCAAAACACGATAACTCCAAACCACTCCAAAACACGAGATAACTACAAACCACTCCAAAACACGAGATAACTCCAAACCACATCAAAACACGAGATAACTCCAAACCACTCCAAAACACGAGATAACGCCAAAACACGAGATAACTCCAAACCACTCCAAAACACGAGATAACTCCAAACCACTCCAAAACACGAGATAACTCCAAACCACTCCAAAACACGAGATAACTCCAAACCACTCCAAAACACGAGATAACTCCAAACCACTCCAAAGCACGAGATAACTCCAATCCACTCCAAAACACGAGATAACTCTCCAAACCACTCCAAAACACGAGATAACTCCAAACCACTCCAAAACACGATAACTCCAAACCACTCCAAAACACGAGATAACTACAAACCACTCCAAAACACGAGATAACTCCAAACCACTCCAAAACACGAGATAACTCCAAACCACTCCAAAACACGAGATAACTCCAAACCATTCCAAAACACGAGATAACTCCAAACCACTCCAAAACACGAGATAACTCCAAACCACACCAAAACACGAGATAACTCCAAACCACTCCAAAACACGAGATAACTCCAAACCACTCCAAAACACGAGATAACTCCAAACCACTCCAAAACACGATAACTCCAAACCACTCCAAAACACGAGATAACTACAAACCACTCCAAAACAGGAGATAACTCCAAACCACATCAAAACACGAGATAACTCCAAACCACTCCAAAACACGAGATAACGCCAAAACACGAGATAACTCCAAACCACTCCAAAACACGAGATAACTCCAAACCACTCCAAAACACGAGATAACTCCAAACCACTCCAAAACACGAGATAACTCCAAACCACTCCAAAACACGAGATAACTCCAAACCACTCCAAAGCACGAGATAACTCCAATCCACTCCAAAACACGAGATAACTCTCCAAACCACTCCAAAACACGAGATAACTCCAAACCACTCCAAAACACGATAACTCCAAACCACTCCAAAACACGAGATAACTACAAACCACTCCAAAACACGAGATAACTCCAAACCACTCCAAAACACGAGATAACTCCAAACCACTCCAAAACACGAGATAACTCCAAACCACTCCAAAACACGAGATAACTCCAAACCATTCCAAAACACGAGATAACTCCAAACCACTCCAAAACACGAGATAACTCCAAACCACACCAAAACACGAGATAACTCCAAACCACTCCAAAACACGAGATAACTCCAAACCACTCCAAAACACGAGATAACTCCAAACCACTCCAAAACACGATAACTCCAAACCACTCCAAAACACGAGATAACTACAAACCACTCCAAAGCACGAGATAACTCCAAACCACTCCAAAACACGAGATAACTCCAAACCACTCCAAAACACGAGATAACTCCAAACCACTCCAAAACACGAGATAACTCCAAACCATTCCAAAACACGAGATAACTCCAAACCACTCCAAAACACGAGATAACTCCAAACCACACCAAAACACGAGATAACTCCAAACCACTCCAAAACACGAGATAACGCCAAAACACGAGATAACTCCAAACCACTCCAAAACACGAGATAACTCCAAACCACTCCAAAACACGAGATAACTCCAAACCACTCCAAAGCACGAGGTAACTCCAATCCACTCCAAAACACGAGATAACTCTCCAAACCACTCCAAAACACGAGATAACTCCAACCCGCTCCAAAACACGAGATAACGCCAAACCACTCCAAAACACGAAATAACTTCAAACCACTCCAAAACACGAGATAACACCAAACCACTCCAAAACACGAGATAACTCCAAACCACTCCAAAACACGAGATAACTCCAAACCACTCCAAAACACGAGATAACTCCAAACCACTCCAAAACACGAGATAACTCCAAACCACTCCAAAACACGCGATAACTCCAAACCACTCCAAAGCACGAGATAACTCCAATCCACTCCAAAACACGAGATAACTCTCCAAACCACTCCAAAACACGAGATAACTCCAAACCACTCCAAAACACGATAACTCCAAACCACTCCAAAACACGAGATAACTACAAACCACTCCAAAACACGAGATAACTCCAAACCACTCCAAAACACGAGATAACTCCAAAACACGAGATAACTCCAAACCACTCCAAAACACGAGATAACTCCAAACCACTCCAAAACACGAGATAACTACAAACCACTCCAAAGCACGAGATAACTCCAAACCACTCCAAAACACGAGATAACTCCAAACCACTCCAAAACACGAGATAACTCCAAACCACTCCAAAACACGAGATAACTCCAAACCATTCCAAAACACGAGATAACTCCAAACCACTCCAAAACACGAGATAACTCCAAACCACACCAAAACACGAGATAACTCCAAACCACTCCAAAACACGAGATAACGCCAAAACACGAGATAACTCCAAACCACTCCAAAACACGAGATAACTCCAAACCACTCCAAAACACGAGATAACTCCAAACCACTCCAAAGCACGAGGTAACTCCAATCCACTCCAAAACACGAGATAACTCTCCAAACCACTCCAAAACACGAGATAACTCCAACCCGCTCCAAAACACGAGATAACGCCAAACCACTCCAAAACACGAAATAACTTCAAACCACTCCAAAACACGAGATAACACCAAACCACTCCAAAACACGAGATAACTCCAAACCACTCCAAAACACGAGATAACTCCAAACCACTCCAAAACACGAGATAACTCCAAACCACTCCAAAACACGAGATAACTCCAAACCACTCCAAAACACGCGATAACTCCAAACCACTCCAAAGCACGAGATAACTCCAATCCACTCCAAAACACGAGATAACTCTCCAAACCACTCCAAAACACGAGATAACTCCAAACCACTCCAAAACACGATAACTCCAAACCACTCCAAAACACGAGATAACTACAAACCACTCCAAAACACGAGATAACTCCAAACCACTCCAAAACACGAGATAACTCCAAACCACTCCAAAACACGAGATAACTCCAAACCACTCCAAAACACGAGATAACTCCAAACCATTCCAAAACACGAGATAACTCCAAACCACTCCAAAACGCGAGATAACTCCAAACCACACCAAAACACGAGATAACTCCAAACCAGTCCAAAACACGAGATAACGCCAAAACACGAGATAACTCCAAACCACTCCAAAACACGATAACTCCAAACCACTCCAAAACACGAGATAACTACAAACCACTCCAAAACACGAGATAACTCCAAACCACTCCAAAACACGAGATAACTCCAAACCACTCCAAAACACGAGATAACTCCAAACCACTCCAAAACAAGAGATAACTCCAAACCACTCCAAAACACGAGATAACTCCAAACCACTCCAAAACGCGAGATAACTCCAAACCACTCCAAAACACGAGATAACTCCAAAACACGAGATAACTCCAAGCCACTCCAAAAAACGAGATAACTCCAAACCACTCCAAAACACTGGGGGACGCCAAACCACTCCAAAACACGAAATATCTCCAAACCACTCCAAAACACGAGATAACTCCAAACCACTCCAAACCACGAGATAACTCAAAACCACTCCAAAACACGCGATAACTCCAAACCACTCCAAAGCACGAGATAACTCCAATCCACTCCAAAACACGAGATAACTCTCCAAACCACTCCAAAATACGAGATAACTCAAACCACTCCAAAACACGAGATAACTCCAAACAACTCCAAAACACGAGATATCTCCAAACGACTCCAAAACACGAGATAACTCCAAACCACTCCAAAACACGAGATAGGTCCAAAGCACTCCAAAACACGAGATAACTCCAAAATACGGAATAACTGCAAACCACTCCAAAACACGAGATAACTCCAAACCACTCCAAAACACGAGATAACTCCAAACCACTCCAAAACACGAGATAACTCCAAACCACTCCAAAACACGAGATAACTCCAAACCACTCCAAAACACGAGATAACTCCAAACCACTCCAAAACACGAGATAACTCCAAACCACTCCAAAACACGAGATAACTCCAAAACACTCCAAAGCACGAGATAACTCCAATCCACTCCAAAACACGAGATAACTCTCCAAACCACTCCAAAACACGAGATAACTCCAAACCACTCCACAACACGAGATAACTCCAAAACACGGGATAACTCCAAACCACTCCAAAACACGAGATAACTCCAAACCACTCCAAAACACGAAAGAACTACAAACCACTCCAAAACACGAGATAACACCAAACCACTCCAAAACACGAGATAACTCCAAACCACTCCAAAACACGAGATAACTCAAAACCACTCCAAAACACGCGATAACTCCAAACCACTCCAAAGCACGAGATAACTCCAATCCACTCCAAAACACGAGATAACTCCAAACCACTCCAAAACACGAGATAACTCCAAACCACTCCAAAACACGAGATAACT
Organism: Somniosus microcephalus; assembly: GCF_052327205.1. Taxonomy (NCBI): domain Eukaryota; kingdom Metazoa; phylum Chordata; class Chondrichthyes; order Squaliformes; family Somniosidae; genus Somniosus; species Somniosus microcephalus. The sequence goes on along the minus strand of NW_028225671.1, from coordinate 40,686 downwards.
CCAAACCACTCCAAAACACGAGATAACTCCAAACCACTCCAAGACACGAGATAACTCCAAACCACTCCAAAACACGAGATAACTCCAAACCACTCCAAAACACGAGATAACTCCAAACCACTCCAAAACAGGAGATAACTCCAAACCTCTCCAAAACATGAGATAACTCCAAACCACTCCAAAACACGAGATAACTCCAAACCACTCCAAAACACGAGATAACTCTAAACCACTCCAAAACACGAGATAACGCCAAAACACGAGATAACTCCAAACCACTCCAAAACACGAGATAACTCCAAACCACTCCAAAAAACGAGATAACTCCAAACCACTCCAAAACACGAGTAAACTCCAAACCACTTTAAAACACGAGATAACTCCAAACCACTCCAAAACACGAGATAACTCCAAACCACTCCAAAACAGGAGATAACTCCAAACCTCTCCAAAACATGAGATAACTCCAAACCACTCCAAAACACGAGATAACTCCAAACCACTCCAAAACACGAGATAACTCTAAACCACTCCAAAACACGAGATAACGCCAAAACACGAGATAACTCCAAACCACTCCAAAACACGAGATAACTCCAAACCACTCCAAAAAACGAGATAACTCCAAACCACTCCAAAACACGAGTAAACTCCAAACCACTTTAAAACACGAGATAACTCCAAACCACTCCAAAACAGGAGATAACTCCAAACCACTCCAAAACACGAGATAACTCCAATACACGAGATAACTCCAAACCACTCCAAAACACGAGATAACTCCAAACCACTCCAAAACACGAGATAACTCCAAACCACTCCAAAACACGAGATAACTCCAAACCACTCCAAAACACGAGATAACTCCAAACCACTCCAAAACACGAGATAACTCCAAACCACTCCAAAACACGAGATAACTCCAAACCACTCCAAAACACGAGATAACTCCAAACCACTCCAAAACACGAGATAACTCCAAACCATTCCAAAACACGAGATAACTCCAAACCACTCCAAAACGCGAGATAACTCCAAACCACACCAAAACACGAGATAACTCCAAACCAGTCCAAAACACGAGATAACGCCAAAACACGAGATAACTCCAAACCACTCCAAAACACGATAACTCCAAACCACTCCAAAACACGAGATAACTACAAACCACTCCAAAACACGAGATAACTCCAAACCACTCCAAAACACGAGATAACTCCAAACCACTCCAAAACACGAGATAACTCCAAACCACTCCAAAACAAGAGATAACTCCAAACCACTCCAAAACACGAGATAACTCCAAACCACTCCAAAACGCGAGATAACTCCAAACCACTCCAAAACACGAGATAACTCCAAAACACGAGATAACTCCAAGCCACTCCAAAAAACGAGATAACTCCAAACCACTCCAAAACACTGGGGGACGCCAAACCACTCCAAAACACGAAATATCTCCAAACCACTCCAAAACACGAGATAACACCAAACCACTCCAAAACACGAGATAACTCCAAACCACTCCAAAACACTGGGGGACGCCAAACCACTCCAAAACACGAAATATCTCCAAACCACTCCAAAACACGAGATAACTCCAAACCACTCCAAACCACGAGATAACTCAAAACCACTCCAAAACACGCGATAACTCCAAACCACTCCAAAGCACGAGATAACTCCAATCCACTCCAAAACACGAGATAACTCTCCAAACCACTCCAAAATACGAGATAACTCAAACCACTCCAAAACACGAGATAACTCCAAACAACTCCAAAACACGAGATATCTCCAAACCACTCCAAAACACGAGATAACTCCAAACCACTCCAAAACACGAGATAGGTCCAAAGCACTCCAAAACACGAGATAACTCCAAAATACGGAATAACTGCAAACCACTCCAAAACACGAGATAACTCCAAACCACTCCAAAACACGAGATAACTCCAAACCACTCCAAAACACGAGATAACTCCAAACCACTCCAAAACACGAGATAACTCCAAACCACTCCAAAACACGAGATAACTCCAAACCTCTCCAAAACACGAGATAACTCCAAACCACTCCAAAACACGAGATAACTCCAAAACACTCCAAAGCACGAGATAACTCCAATCCACTCCAAAACACGAGATAACTCTCCAAACCACTCCAAAACACGAGATAACTCCAAACCACTCCACAACACGAGATAACTCCAAAACACGGGATAACTCCAAACCACTCCAAAACACGAGATAACTCCAAACCACTCCAAAACACGAAAGAACTCCAAACCACTCCAAAACACGAGATAACACCAAACCACTCCAAAACACGAGATAACTCCAAACCACTCCAAAACACGAGATAACTCAAAACCACTCCAAAACACGCGATAACTCCAAACCACTCCAAAGCACGAGATAACTCCAATCCACTCCAAAACACGAGATAACTCCAAACCACTCCAAAACACGAGATAACTCCAAACCACTCCAAAACACGAGATAACTCCAAACCACTCCAAAACACGAGATAACTCCAAACCACTCCAAGACACGAGATAACTCCAAACCACTCCAAAACACGAGATAACTCCAAACCACTCCAAAACACGAGATAACTCCAAACCACTCCAAAACACGAGATAACTCCAAAACACTCCAAAGCACGAGATAACTCCAATCCACTCCAAAACACGAGATAACTCTCCAAACCACTCCAAAACACGAGATAACTCCAAACCACTCCACAACACGAGATAACTCCAAAACACGGGATAACTCCAAACCACTCCAAAACACGAGATAACTCCAAACCACTCCAAAACACGAAAGAACTCCAAACCACTCCAAAACACGAGATAACACCAAACCACTCCAAAACACGAGATAACTCCAAACCACTCCAAAACACGAGATAACTCAAAACCACTCCAAAACACGCGATAACTCCAAACCACTCCAAAGCACGAGATAACTCCAATCCACTCCAAAACACGAGATAACTCCAAACCACTCCAAAACACGAGATAACTCCAAACCACTCCAAAACACGAGATAACTCCAAACCACTCCAAAACACGAGATAACTCCAAACCACTCCAAGACACGAGATAACTCCAAACCACTCCAAAACACGAGATAACTCCAAACCACTCCAAAACACGAGATAACTCCAAACCACTCCAAAACAGGAGATAACTCCAAACCTCTCCAAAACATGAGATAACTCCAAACCACTCCAAAACACGAGATAACTCCAAACCACTCCAAAACACGAGATAACTCTAAACCACTCCAAAACACGAGATAACGCCAAAACACGAGATAACTCCAAACCACTCCAAAACACGAGATAACTCCAAACCACTCCAAAAAACGAGATAACTCCAAACCACTCCAAAACACGAGTAAACTCCAAACCACTTTAAAACACGAGATAACTCCAAACCACTCCAAAACACGAGATAACTCCAAACCACTCCAAAACAGGAGATAACTCCAAACCTCTCCAAAACATGAGATAACTCCAAACCACTCCAAAACACGAGATAACTCCAAACCACTCCAAAACACGAGATAACTCTAAACCACTCCAAAACACGAGATAACGCCAAAACACGAGATAACTCCAAACCACTCCAAAACACGAGATAACTCCAAACCACTCCAAAAAACGAGATAACTCCAAACCACTCCAAAACACGAGTAAACTCCAAACCACTTTAAAACACGAGATAACTCCAAACCACTCCAAAACAGGAGATAACTCCAAACCACTCCAAAACACGAGATAACTCCAATACACGAGATAACTCCAAACCACTCCAAAACACGAGATAACTCCAAACCACTCCAAAACACGAGATAACTCCAAACCACTCCAAAACACGAGATAACTCCAAACCACTCCAAAACACGAGATAACTCCAAACCACTCCAAAACACGATAACTCCAAACCACTCCAAAACACGAGATAACTACAAACCACTCCAAAACACGAGATAACTCCAAACCACTCCAAAACACGAGATAACTCCAAACCACTCCAAAACACGAGATAACTCCAAACCATTCCAAAACACGAGATAACTCCAAACCACTCCAAAACACGAGATAACTCCAAACCACACCAAAACACGAGATAACTCCAAACCACTCCAAAACACGAGATAACTCCAAACCACTCCAAAACACGAGATAACTCCAAACCACTCCAAAACACGATAACTCCAAACCACTCCAAAACACGAGATAACTACAAACCACTCCAAAACACGAGATAACTCCAAACCACATCAAAACACGAGATAACTCCAAACCACTCCAAAACACGAGATAACGCCAAAACACGAGATAACTCCAAACCACTCCAAAACACGAGATAACTCCAAACCACTCCAAAACACGAGATAACTCCAAACCACTCCAAAACACGAGATAACTCCAAACCACTCCAAAACACGAGATAACTCCAAACCACTCCAAAGCACGAGATAACTCCAATCCACTCCAAAACACGAGATAACTCTCCAAACCACTCCAAAACACGAGATAACTCCAAACCACTCCAAAACACGATAACTCCAAACCACTCCAAAACACGAGATAACTACAAACCACTCCAAAACACGAGATAACTCCAAACCACTCCAAAACACGAGATAACTCCAAACCACTCCAAAACACGAGATAACTCCAAACCATTCCAAAACACGAGATAACTCCAAACCACTCCAAAACACGAGATAACTCCAAACCACACCAAAACACGAGATAACTCCAAACCACTCCAAAACACGAGATAACTCCAAACCACTCCAAAACACGAGATAACTCCAAACCACTCCAAAACACGATAACTCCAAACCACTCCAAAACACGAGATAACTACAAACCACTCCAAAACAGGAGATAACTCCAAACCACATCAAAACACGAGATAACTCCAAACCACTCCAAAACACGAGATAACGCCAAAACACGAGATAACTCCAAACCACTCCAAAACACGAGATAACTCCAAACCACTCCAAAACACGAGATAACTCCAAACCACTCCAAAACACGAGATAACTCCAAACCACTCCAAAACACGAGATAACTCCAAACCACTCCAAAGCACGAGATAACTCCAATCCACTCCAAAACACGAGATAACTCTCCAAACCACTCCAAAACACGAGATAACTCCAAACCACTCCAAAACACGATAACTCCAAACCACTCCAAAACACGAGATAACTACAAACCACTCCAAAACACGAGATAACTCCAAACCACTCCAAAACACGAGATAACTCCAAACCACTCCAAAACACGAGATAACTCCAAACCACTCCAAAACACGAGATAACTCCAAACCATTCCAAAACACGAGATAACTCCAAACCACTCCAAAACACGAGATAACTCCAAACCACACCAAAACACGAGATAACTCCAAACCACTCCAAAACACGAGATAACTCCAAACCACTCCAAAACACGAGATAACTCCAAACCACTCCAAAACACGATAACTCCAAACCACTCCAAAACACGAGATAACTACAAACCACTCCAAAGCACGAGATAACTCCAAACCACTCCAAAACACGAGATAACTCCAAACCACTCCAAAACACGAGATAACTCCAAACCACTCCAAAACACGAGATAACTCCAAACCATTCCAAAACACGAGATAACTCCAAACCACTCCAAAACACGAGATAACTCCAAACCACACCAAAACACGAGATAACTCCAAACCACTCCAAAACACGAGATAACGCCAAAACACGAGATAACTCCAAACCACTCCAAAACACGAGATAACTCCAAACCACTCCAAAACACGAGATAACTCCAAACCACTCCAAAGCACGAGGTAACTCCAATCCACTCCAAAACACGAGATAACTCTCCAAACCACTCCAAAACACGAGATAACTCCAACCCGCTCCAAAACACGAGATAACGCCAAACCACTCCAAAACACGAAATAACTTCAAACCACTCCAAAACACGAGATAACACCAAACCACTCCAAAACACGAGATAACTCCAAACCACTCCAAAACACGAGATAACTCCAAACCACTCCAAAACACGAGATAACTCCAAACCACTCCAAAACACGAGATAACTCCAAACCACTCCAAAACACGCGATAACTCCAAACCACTCCAAAGCACGAGATAACTCCAATCCACTCCAAAACACGAGATAACTCTCCAAACCACTCCAAAACACGAGATAACTCCAAACCACTCCAAAACACGATAACTCCAAACCACTCCAAAACACGAGATAACTACAAACCACTCCAAAACACGAGATAACTCCAAACCACTCCAAAACACGAGATAACTCCAAAACACGAGATAACTCCAAACCACTCCAAAACACGAGATAACTCCAAACCACTCCAAAACACGAGATAACTACAAACCACTCCAAAGCACGAGATAACTCCAAACCACTCCAAAACACGAGATAACTCCAAACCACTCCAAAACACGAGATAACTCCAAACCACTCCAAAACACGAGATAACTCCAAACCATTCCAAAACACGAGATAACTCCAAACCACTCCAAACACGAGATAACTCCAAACCACACCAAAACACGAGATAACTCCAAACCACTCCAAAACACGAGATAACGCCAAAACACGAGATAACTCCAAACCACTCCAAAACACGAGATAACTCCAAACCACTCCAAAACACGAGATAACTCCAAACCACTCCAAAGCACGAGGTAACTCCAATCCACTCCAAAACACGAGATAACTCTCCAAACCACTCCAAAACACGAGATAACTCCAACCCGCTCCAAAACACGAGATAACGCCAAACCACTCCAAAACACGAAATAACTTCAAACCACTCCAAAACACGAGATAACACCAAACCACTCCAAAACACGAGATAACTCCAAACCACTCCAAAACACGAGATAACTCCAACCACTCCAAACACGAGATAACTCCAAACCACTCCAAAACACGAGATAACTCCAAACCACTCCAAAACACGCGATAACTCCAAACCACTCCAAAGCACGAGATAACTCCAATCCACTCCAAAACACGAGATAACTCTCCAAACCACTCCAAAACACGAGATAACTCCAAACCACTCCAAAACACGATAACTCCAAACCACTCCAAAACACGAGATAACTACAAACCACTCCAAAACACGAGATAACTCCAAACCACTCCAAAACACGAGATAACTCCAAACCACTCCAAAACACGAGATAACTCCAAACCACTCCAAAACACGAGATAACTCCAAACCATTCCAAAACACGAGATAACTCCAAACCACTCCAAAACGCGAGATAACTCCAAACCACACCAAAACACGAGATAACTCCAAACCAGTCCAAAACACGAGATAACGCCAAAACACGAGATAACTCCAAACCACTCCAAAACACGATAACTCCAAACCACTCCAAAACACGAGATAACTACAAACCACTCCAAAACACGAGATAACTCCAAACCACTCCAAAACACGAGATAACTCCAAACCACTCCAAAACACGAGATAACTCCAAACCACTCCAAAACAAGAGATAACTCCAAACCACTCCAAAACACGAGATAACTCCAAACCACTCCAAAACGCGAGATAACTCCAAACCACTCCAAAACACGAGATAACTCCAAAACACGAGATAACTCCAAGCCACTCCAAAAAACGAGATAACTCCAAACCACTCCAAAACACTGGGGGACGCCAAACCACTCCAAAACACGAAATATCTCCAAACCACTCCAAAACACGAGATAACTCCAAACCACTCCAAACCACGAGATAACTCAAAACCACTCCAAAACACGCGATAACTCCAAACCACTCCAAAGCACGAGATAACTCCAATCCACTCCAAAACACGAGATAACTCTCCAAACCACTCCAAAATACGAGATAACTCAAACCACTCCAAAACACGAGATAACTCCAAACAACTCCAAAACACGAGATATCTCCAAACCACTCCAAAACACGAGATAACTCCAAACCACTCCAAAACACGAGATAGGTCCAAAGCACTCCAAAACACGAGATAACTCCAAAATACGGAATAACTGCAAACCACTCCAAAACACGAGATAACTCCAAACCACTCCAAAACACGAGATAACTCCAAACCACTCCAAAACACGAGATAACTCCAAACCACTCCAAAACACGAGATAACTCCAAACCACTCCAAAACACGAGATAACTCCAAACCACTCCAAAACACGAGATAACTCCAAACCACTCCAAAACACGAGATAACTCCAAAACACTCCAAAGCACGAGATAACTCCAATCCACTCCAAAACACGAGATAACTCTCCAAACCACTCCAAAACACGAGATAACTCCAATACACGAGATAACTCCAAACCACTCCAAAACACGAGATAACTCCAAACCACTCCAAAACACGAGATAACTCCAAACCACTCCAAAACACGAGATAACTCCAAACCACTCCAAAACACGAGATAACTCCAAACCACTCCAAAACACGATAACTCCAAACCACTCCAAAACACGAGATAACTACAAACCACTCCAAAACACGAGATAACTCCAAACCACTCCAAAACACGAGATAACTCCAAACCACTCCAAAACACGAGATAACTCCAAACCATTCCAAAACACGAGATAACTCCAAACCACTCCAAAACACGAGATAACTCCAAACCACACCAAAACACGAGATAACTCCAAACCACTCCAAAACACGAGATAACTCCAAACCACTCCAAAACACGAGATAACTCCAAACCACTCCAAAACACGATAACTCCAAACCACTCCAAAACACGAGATAACTACAAACCACTCCAAAACACGAGATAACTCCAAACCACATCAAAACACGAGATAACTCCAAACCACTCCAAAACACGAGATAACGCCAAAACACGAGATAACTCCAAACCACTCCAAAACACGAGATAACTCCAAACCACTCCAAAACACGAGATAACTCCAAACCACTCCAAAACACGAGATAACTCCAAACCACTCCAAAACACGAGATAACTCCAAACCACTCCAAAGCACGAGATAACTCCAATCCACTCCAAAACACGAGATAACTCTCCAAACCACTCCAAAACACGAGATAACTCCAAACCACTCCAAAACACGATAACTCCAAACCACTCCAAAACACGAGATAACTACAAACCACTCCAAAACACGAGATAACTCCAAACCACTCCAAAACACGAGATAACTCCAAACCACTCCAAAACACGAGATAACTCCAAACCATTCCAAAACACGAGATAACTCCAAACCACTCCAAAACACGAGATAACTCCAAACCACACCAAAACACGAGATAACTCCAAACCACTCCAAAACACGAGATAACTCCAAACCACTCCAAAACACGAGATAACTCCAAACCACTCCAAAACACGATAACTCCAAACCACTCCAAAACACGAGATAACTACAAACCACTCCAAAACAGGAGATAACTCCAAACCACATCAAAACACGAGATAACTCCAAACCACTCCAAAACACGAGATAACGCCAAAACACGAGATAACTCCAAACCACTCCAAAACACGAGATAACTCCAAACCACTCCAAAACACGAGATAACTCCAAACCACTCCAAAACACGAGATAACTCCAAACCACTCCAAAACACGAGATAACTCCAAACCACTCCAAAGCACGAGATAACTCCAATCCACTCCAAAACACGAGATAACTCTCCAAACCACTCCAAAACACGAGATAACTCCAAACCACTCCAAAACACGATAACTCCAAACCACTCCAAAACACGAGATAACTACAAACCACTCCAAAACACGAGATAACTCCAAACCACTCCAAAACACGAGATAACTCCAAACCACTCCAAAACACGAGATAACTCCAAACCACTCCAAAACACGAGATAACTCCAAACCATACCAAAACACGAGATAACTCCAAACCACTCCAAAACACGAGATAACTCCAAACCACACCAAAACACGAGATAACTCCAAACCACTCCAAAACACGAGATAACTCCAAACCACTCCAAAACACGAGATAACTCCAAACCACTCCAAAACACGATAACTCCAAACCACTCCAAAACACGAGATAACTACAAACCACTCCAAAGCACGAGATAACTCCAAACCACTCCAAAACACGAGATAACTCCAAACCACTCCAAAACACGAGATAACTCCAAACCACTCCAAAACACGAGATAACTCCAAACCATTCCAAAACACGAGATAACTCCAAACCACTCCAAAACACGAGATAACTCCAAACCACACCAAAACACGAGATAACTCCAAACCACTCCAAAACACGAGATAACGCCAAAACACGAGATAACTCCAAACCACTCCAAAACACGAGATAACTCCAAACCACTCCAAAACACGAGATAACTCCAAACCACTCCAAAGCACGAGGTAACTCCAATCCACTCCAAAACACGAGATAACTCTCCAAACCACTCCAAAACACGAGATAACTCCAACCCGCTCCAAAACACGAGATAACGCCAAACCACTCCAAAACACGAAATAACTTCAAACCACTCCAAAACACGAGATAACACCAAACCACTCCAAAACACGAGATAACTCCAAACCACTCCAAAACATGAGATAACTCCAAACCACTCCAAAACACGAGATAACTCCAAACCACTCCAAAACACGAGATAACTCCAAACCACTCCAAAACACGCGATAACTCCAAACCACTCCAAAGCACGAGATAACTCCAATCCACTCCAAAACACGAGATAACTACAAACCACTCCAAAACACGAGATAACTCCAAACCACTCCAAAACACGAGATAACTCCAAAACACGAGATAACTCCAAACCACTCCAAAACACGAGATAACTCCAAACCACTCCAAAACACGAGATAACTACAAACCACTCCAAAGCACGAGATAACTCCAAACCACTCCAAAACACGAGATAACTCCAAACCACTCCAAAACACGAGATAACTCCAAACCACTCCAAAACACGAGATAACTCCAAACCATTCCAAAACACGAGATAACTCCAAACCACTCCAAAACACGAGATAACTCCAAACCACACCAAAACACGAGATAACTCCAAACCACTCCAAAACACGAGATAACGCCAAAACACGAGATAACTCCAAACCACTCCAAAACACGAGATAACTCCAAACCACTCCAAAACACGAGATAACTCCAAACCACTCCAAAGCACGAGGTAACTCCAATCCACTCCAAAACACGAGATAACTCTCCAAACCACTCCAAAACACGAGATAACTCCAACCCGCTCCAAAACACGAGATAACGCCAAACCACTCCAAAACACGAAATAACTTCAAACCACTCCAAAACACGAGATAACACCAAACCACTCCAAAACACGAGATAACTCCAAACCACTCCAAAACACGAGATAACTCCAAACCACTCCAAAACACGAGATAACTCCAAACCACTCCAAAACACGAGATAACTCCAAACCACTCCAAAACACGCGATAACTCCAAACCACTCCAAAGCACGAGATAACTCCAATCCACTCCAAAACACGAGATAACTCTCCAAACCACTCCAAAACACGAGATAACTCCAAACCACTCCAAAACACGATAACTCCAAACCACTCCAAAACACGAGATAACTACAAACCACTCCAAAACACGAGATAACTCCAAACCACTCCAAAACACGAGATAACTCCAAACCACTCCAAAACACGAGATAACTCCAAACCACTCCAAAACACGAGATAACTCCAAACCATTCCAAAACACGAGATAACTCCAAACCACTCCAAAACGCGAGATAACTCCAAACCACACCAAAACACGAGATAACTCCAAACCAGTCCAAAACACGAGATAACGCCAAAACACGAGATAACTCCAAAACACGATAACTCCAAACCACTCCAAAACACGAGATAACTACAAACCACTCCAAAACACGAGATAACTCCAAACCACTCCAAAACACGAGATAACTCCAAACCACTCCAAAACACGAGATAACTCCAAACCACTCCAAAACAAGAGATAACTCCAAACCACTCCAAAACACGAGATAACTCCAAACCACTCCAAAACGCGAGATAACTCCAAACCACTCCAAAACACGAGATAACTCCAAAACACGAGATAACTCCAAGCCACTCCAAAAAACGAGATAACTCCAAACCACTCCAAAACACTGGGGGACGCCAAACCACTCCAAAACACGAAATATCTCCAAACCACTCCAAAACACGAGATAACTCCAAACCACTCCAAACCACGAGATAACTCAAAACCACTCCAAAACACGCGATAACTCCAAACCACTCCAAAGCACGAGATAACTCCAATCCACTCCAAAACACGAGATAACTCTCCAAACCACTCCAAAATACGAGATAACTCAAACCACTCCAAAACACGAGATAACTCCAAACAACTCCAAAACACGAGATATCTCCAAACCACTCCAAAACACGAGATAACTCCAAACCACTCCAAAACACGAGATAGGTCCAAAGCACTCCAAAACACGAGATAACTCCAAAATACGGAATAACTGCAAACCACTCCAAAACACGAGATAACTCCAAACCACTCCAAAACACGAGATAACTCCAAACCACTCCAAAACACGAGATAACTCCAAACCACTCCAAAACACGAGATAACTCCAAACCACTCCAAAACACGAGATAACTCCAAACCACTCCAAAACACGAGATAACTCCAAACCACTCCAAAACACGAGATAACTCCAAAACACTCCAAAGCACGAGATAACTCCAATCCACTCCAAAACACGAGATAACTCTCCAAACCACTCCAAAACACGAGATAACTCCAAACCACTCCACAACACGAGATAACTCCAAAACACGGGATAACTCCAAACCACTCCAAAACACGAGATAACTCCAAACCACTCCAAAACACGAAAGAACTACAAACCACTCCAAAACACGAGATAACACCAAACCACTCCAAAACACGAGATAACTCCAAACCACTCCAAAACACGAGATAACTCAAAACCACTCCAAAACACGCGATAACTCCAAACCACTCCAAAGCACGAGATAACTCCAATCCACTCCAAAACACGAGATAACTCCAAACCACTCCAAAACACGAGATAACTCCAAACCACTCCAAAACACGAGATAACTCCAAACCACTCCAAAACACGAGATAACTCCAAACCACTCCAAGACACGAGATAACTCCAAACCACTCCAAAACACGAGATAACTCCAAACCACTCCAAAACACGAGATAACTCCAAACCACTCCAAAACAGGAGATAACTCCAAACCTCTCCAAAACATGAGATAACTCCAAACCACTCCAAAACACGAGATAACTCCAAACCACTCCAAAACACGAGATAACTCTAAACCACTCCAAAACACGAGATAACGCCAAAACACGAGATAACTCCAAACCACTCCAAAACACGAGATAACTCCAAACCACTCCAAAAAACGAGATAACTCCAAACCACTCCAAAACACGAGTAAACTCCAAACCACTTTAAAACACGAGATAACTCCAAACCACTCCAAAACACGAGATAACTCCAAACCACTCCAAAACAGGAGATAACTCCAAACCTCTCCAAAACATGAGATAACTCCAAACCACTCCAAAACACGAGATAACTCCAAACCACTCCAAAACACGAGATAACTCTAAACCACTCCAAAACACGAGATAACGCCAAAACACGAGATAACTCCAAACCACTCCAAAACACGAGATAACTCCAAACCACTCCAAAAAACGAGATAACTCCAAACCACTCCAAAACACGAGTAAACTCCAAACCACTTTAAAACACGAGATAACTCCAAACCACTCCAAAACAGGAGATAACTCCAAACCACTCCAAAACACGAGATAACTCCAATACACGAGATAACTCCAAACCACTCCAAAACACGAGATAACTCCAAACCACTCCAAAACACGAGATAACTCCAAACCACTCCAAAACACGAGATAACTCCAAACCACTCCAAAACACGAGATAACTCCAAACCACTCCAAAACACGAGATAACTCCAAACCACTCCAAAACACGAGATAACTCCAAACCACTCCAAAACACGAGATAACTCCAAACCACTCCAAAACACGAGATAACTCCAAACCATTCCAAAACACGAGATAACTCCAAACCACTCCAAAACGCGAGATAACTCCAAACCACACCAAAACACGAGATAACTCCAAACCAGTCCAAAACACGAGATAACGCCAAAACACGAGATAACTCCAAACCACTCCAAAACACGATAACTCCAAACCACTCCAAAACACGAGATAACTACAAACCACTCCAAAACACGAGATAACTCCAAACCACTCCAAAACACGAGATAACTCCAAACCACTCCAAAACACGAGATAACTCCAAACCACTCCAAAACAAGAGATAACTCCAAACCACTCCAAAACACGAGATAACTCCAAACCACTCCAAAACGCGAGATAACTCCAAACCACTCCAAAACACGAGATAACTCCAAAACACGAGATAACTCCAAGCCACTCCAAAAAACGAGATAACTCCAAACCACTCCAAAACACTGGGGGACGCCAAACCACTCCAAAACACGAAATATCTCCAAACCACTCCAAAACACGAGATAACACCAAACCACTCCAAAACACGAGATAACTCCAAACCACTCCAAAACACTGGGGGACGCCAAACCACTCCAAAACACGAAATATCTCCAAACCACTCCAAAACACGAGATAACTCCAAACCACTCCAAACCACGAGATAACTCAAAACCACTCCAAAACACGCGATAACTCCAAACCACTCCAAAGCACGAGATAACTCCAATCCACTCCAAAACACGAGATAACTCTCCAAACCACTCCAAAATACGAGATAACTCAAACCACTCCAAAACACGAGATAACTCCAAACAACTCCAAAACACGAGATATCTCCAAACCACTCCAAAACACGAGATAACTCCAAACCACTCCAAAACACGAGATAGGTCCAAAGCACTCCAAAACACGAGATAACTCCAAAATACGGAATAACTGCAAACCACTCCAAAACACGAGATAACTCCAAACCACTCCAAAACACGAGATAACTCCAAACCACTCCAAAACACGAGATAACTCCAAACCACTCCAAAACACGAGATAACTCCAAACCACTCCAAAACACGAGATAACTCCAAACCTCTCCAAAACACGAGATAACTCCAAACCACTCCAAAACACGAGATAACTCCAAAACACTCCAAAGCACGAGATAACTCCAATCCACTCCAAAACACGAGATAACTCTCCAAACCACTCCAAAACACGAGATAACTCCAAACCACTCCACAACACGAGATAACTCCAAAACACGGGATAACTCCAAACCACTCCAAAACACGAGATAACTCCAAACCACTCCAAAACACGAAAGAACTCCAAACCACTCCAAAACACGAGATAACACCAAACCACTCCAAAACACGAGATAACTCCAAACCACTCCAAAACACGAGATAACTCAAAACCACTCCAAAACACGCGATAACTCCAAACCACTCCAAAGCACGAGATAACTCCAATCCACTCCAAAACACGAGATAACTCCAAACCACTCCAAAACACGAGATAACTCCAAACCACTCCAAAACACGAGATAACTCCAAACCACTCCAAAACACGAGATAACTCCAAACCACTCCAAGACACGAGATAACTCCAAACCACTCCAAAACACGAGATAACTCCAAACCACTCCAAAACACGAGATAACTCCAAACCACTCCAAAACACGAGATAACTCCAAAACACTCCAAAGCACGAGATAACTCCAATCCACTCCAAAACACGAGATAACTCTCCAAACCACTCCAAAACACGAGATAACTCCAAACCACTCCACAACACGAGATAACTCCAAAACACGGGATAACTCCAAACCACTCCAAAACACGAGATAACTCCAAACCACTCCAAAACACGAAAGAACTCCAAACCACTCCAAAACACGAGATAACACCAAACCACTCCAAAACACGAGATAACTCCAAACCACTCCAAAACACGAGATAACTCAAAACCACTCCAAAACACGCGATAACTCCAAACCACTCCAAAGCACGAGATAACTCCAATCCACTCCAAAACACGAGATAACTCCAAACCACTCCAAAACACGAGATAACTCCAAACCACTCCAAAACACGAGATAACTCCAAACCACTCCAAAACACGAGATAACTCCAAACCACTCCAAGACACGAGATAACTCCAAACCACTCCAAAACACGAGATAACTCCAAACCACTCCAAAACACGAGATAACTCCAAACCACTCCAAAACAGGAGATAACTCCAAACCTCTCCAAAACATGAGATAACTCCAAACCACTCCAAAACACGAGATAACTCCAAACCACTCCAAAACACGAGATAACTCTAAACCACTCCAAAACACGAGATAACGCCAAAACACGAGATAACTCCAAACCACTCCAAAACACGAGATAACTCCAAACCACTCCAAAAAACGAGATAACTCCAAACCACTCCAAAACACGAGTAAACTCCAAACCACTTTAAAACACGAGATAACTCCAAATCACTCCAAAACACGAGATAACTCCAAACCACTCCAAAACAGGAGATAACTCCAAACCTCTCCAAAACATGAGATAACTCCAAACCACGAGATAACTCCAAACCACTCCAAAACACGAGATAACTCTAAACCACTCCAAAACACGAGATAACGCCAAAACACGAGATAACTCCAAACCACTCCAAAACACGAGATAACTCCAAACCACTCCAAAAAACGAGATAACTCCAAACCACTCCAAAACACGAGTAAACTCCAAACCACTTTAAAACACGAGATAACTCCAAACCACTCCAAAACAGGAGATAACTCCAAACCACTCCAAAACACGAGATAACTCCAATACACGAGATAACTCCAAACCACTCCAAAACACGAGATAACTCCAAACCACTCCAAAACACGAGATAACTCCAAACCACTCCAAAACACGAGATAACTCCAAACCACTCCAAAACACGAGATAACTCCAAACCACTCCAAAACACGAGATAACTCCAAACCACTCCAAAACACGAGATAAATCCAAACCACTCAAAACACGAGATAACTCCAAACCACTCCAAAACACGAGATAACTCCAAACCACTCCAAAACAAGAGATAACTCCAAACCACTCCAAAACACGAGATAACTCCAAACCACTCCAAAACGCGAGATAACTCCAAACCACTCCAAAACACGAGATAACGCCAAACCACTGCAAAACACGAGATAACTCCAAAACACGAGATAACTGCAAACCACTCCAAAACACGAGATAACTCCAAACCACTCCAAAACACGAGATAGCTCCAAAGCACTCCAAAACACGAGATAGCTCCAAAACACGTGATAACTCCAAACCACTCCAAAACACGAGATAACTTCAAACCACTCCAAAACACGAGATAACTCCAAACCACTCCAAAACACGAGATATCTCCAAACCACTCCAAAACACGAGATAACTCCAAAATACGGAATAACTGCAAACCACTCCAAAACACGAGATAACTCCAAACCACTCCAAAACACGAGATAACTCCAACCACGCCAAACACGAGATAACTCCAAACCACTCCAAAACACGAGATAACTCCAAACCACTCCAAAACACGAGATAACTCCAAACCACTCCAAAACACGAGATAACTCCAAGCCACTCCAAAACACGAGTTAACTCCAAACCACTCCAAAACGCGAGATAACTCCAAACCACTCCAAAGCACGAGATAACTCCAAACCACTCCAAAACGCGAGATAACTCCAAACCACTCCAAAACACGAGATAACTCCAAACCACTCCAAAACACGAGATTACTTCAAACCACTCCAAAACACGAGATAGCTCCAAAGCACTCCAAAACACGAGATAACTCCAAAACACGAGATAACTCCAAACCACTCCAAAACACGAGATAACTCCAAACCACTCCAAAACACGAGATAACGCCAAACCACTCCAAAACACGAAATAACTTCAAACCACTCCAAAACACGAGATAACACCAAACCACTCCAAAACACGAGATAACTCCAAACCACTCCAAAACACGAGATAACTCCAACCACGCCAAAACACGAGATAACTCCAAACCACTCCAAATCACGAGATAACTCCAAAACACTCCAAAGCACGAGATAACTCCAATCCACTCCAAAACACGAGATAGCTCTCCAAACCACTCCAAAACACGAGATAACTACAAACCACTCCAAAACACGAGATAACTCCAAACCACTCCAAAACACGAGATAACTCCAAACCACTCCAAAACACGAGATAACTCCAAACCACTCCAAAACAAGAGATAACTCCAAACCACTCCAAAACACGAGATAACTCCAAACCACTCCAAAACGCGAGATAACTCCAAACCACTCCAAAACACGAGATAACTCCAAAACACGAGATAACTCCAAGCCACTCCAAAAAACGAGATAACTCCAAACCACTCCAAAACACTGGGGGACGCCAAACCACTCCAAAACACGAAATATCTCCAAACCACTCCAAAACACGAGATAACACCAAACCACTCCAAAACACGAGATAACTCCAAACCACTCCAAAACACTGGGGGACGCCAAACCACTCCAAAACACGAAATATCTCCAAACCACTCCAAAACACGAGATAACTCCAAACCACTCCAAACCACGAGATAACTCAAAACCACTCCAAAACACGCGATAACTCCAAACCACTCCAAAGCACGAGATAACTCCAATCCACTCCAAAACACGAGATAACTCTCCAAACCACTCCAAAATACGAGATAACTCAAACCACTCCAAAACACGAGATAACTCCAAACAACTCCAAAACACGAGATATCTCCAAACCACTCCAAAACACGAGATAACTCCAAACCACTCCAAAACACGAGATAGGTCCAAAGCACTCCAAAACACGAGATAACTCCAAAATACGGAATAACTGCAAACCACTCCAAAACACGAGATAACTCCAAACCACTCCAAAACACGAGATAACTCCAAACCACTCCAAAACACGAGATAACTCCAAACCACTCCAAAACACGAGATAACTCCAAACCACTCCAAAACACGAGATAACTCCAAACCTCTCCAAAACACGAGATAACTCCAAACCACTCCAAAACACGAGATAACTCCAAAACACTCCAAAGCACGAGATAACTCCAATCCACTCCAAAACACGAGATAACTCTCCAAACCACTCCAAAACACGAGATAACTCCAAACCACTCCACAACACGAGATAACTCCAAAACACGGGATAACTCCAAACCACTCCAAAACACGAGATAACTCCAAACCACTCCAAAACACGAAAGAACTCCAAACCACTCCAAAACACGAGATAACACCAAACCACTCCAAAACACGAGATAACTCCAAACCACTCCAAAACACGAGATAACTCAAAACCACTCCAAAACACGCGATAACTCCAAACCACTCCAAAGCACGAGATAACTCCAATCCACTCCAAAACACGAGATAACTCCAAACCACTCCAAAACACGAGATAACTCCAAACCACTCCAAAACACGAGATAACTCCAAACCACTCCGAAACACGAGATAACTCCAAACCACTCCAAGACACGAGATAACTCCAAACCACTCCAAAACACGAGATAACTCCAAACCACTCCAAAACACGAGATAACTCCAAACCACTCCAAAACACGAGATAACTCCAAAACACTCCAAAGCACGAGATAACTCCAATCCACTCCAAAACACGAGATAACTCTCCAAACCACTCCAAAACACGAGATAACTCCAAACCACTCCACAACACGAGATAACTCCAAAACACGGGATAACTCCAAACCACTCCAAAACACGAGATAACTCCAAACCACTCCAAAACACGAAAGAACTCCAAACCACTCCAAAACACGAGATAACACCAAACCACTCCAAAACACGAGATAACTCCAAACCACTCCAAAACACGAGATAACTCAAAACCACTCCAAAACACGCGATAACTCCAAACCACTCCAAAGCACGAGATAACTCCAATCCACTCCAAAACACGAGATAACTCCAAACCACTCCAAAACACGAGATAACTCCAAACCACTCCAAAACACGAGATAACTCCAAACCACTCCAAAACACGAGATAACTCCAAACCACTCCAAGACACGAGATAACTCCAAACCACTCCAAAACACGAGATAACTCCAAACCACTCCAAAACACGAGATAACTCCAAACCACTCCAAAACAGGAGATAACTCCAAACCTCTCCAAAACATGAGATAACTCCAAACCACTCCAAAACACGAGATAACTCCAAACCACTCCAAAACACGAGATAACTCTAAACCACTCCAAAACACGAGATAACGCCAAAACACGAGATAACTCCAAACCACTCCAAAACACGAGATAACTCCAAACCACTCCAAAAAACGAGATAACTCCAAACCACTCCAAAACACGAGTAAACTCCAAACCACTTTAAAACACGAGATAACTCCAAACCACTCCAAAACACGAGATAACTCCAAACCACTCCAAAACAGGAGATAACTCCAAACCTCTCCAAAACATGAGATAACTCCAAACCACTCCAAAACACGAGATAACTACAAACCACTCCAAAACACGAGATAACTCTAAACCACTCCAAAACACGAGATAACGCCAAAACACGAGATAACTCCAAACCACTCCAAAACACGAGATAACTCCAAACCACTCCAAAAAACGAGATAACTCCAAACCACTCCAAAACACGAGTAAACTCCAAACCACTTTAAAACACGAGATAACTCCAAACCACTCCAAAACAGGAGATAACTCCAAACCACTCCAAAACACGAGATAACTCCAATACACGAGATAACTCCAAACCACTCCAAAACACGAGATAACTCCAAACCACTCCAAAACACGAGATAACTCCAAACCACTCCAAAACACGAGATAACTCCAAACCACTCCAAAACACGAGATAACTCCAAACCACTCCAAAACACGAGATAACTCCAAACCACTCCAAAACACGAGATAAATCCAAACCACTCAAAACACGAGATAACTCCAAACCACTCCAAAACACGAGATAACTCCAAACCACTCCAAAACAAGAGATAACTCCAAACCACTCCAAAACACGAGATAACTCCAAACCACTCCAAAACGCGAGATAACTCCAAACCACTCCAAAACACGAGATAACGCCAAACCACTGCAAAACACGAGATAACTCCAAAACACGAGATAACTGCAAACCACTCCAAAACACGAGATAACTCCAAACCACTCCAAAACACGAGATAGCTCCAAAGCACTCCAAAACACGAGATAGCTCCAAAACACGTGATAACTCCAAACCACTCCAAAACACGAGATAACTTCAAACCACTCCAAAACACGAGATAACTCCAAACCACTCCAAAACACGAGATATCTCCAAACCACTCCAAAACACGAGATAACTCCAAAATACGGAATAACTGCAAACCACTCCAAAACACGAGATAACTCCAAACCACTCCAAAACACGAGATAACTCCAACCACGCCAAACACGAGATAACTCCAAACCACTCCAAAACACGAGATAACTCCAAACCACTCCAAAACACGAGATAACTCCAAACCACTCCAAAACACGAGATAACTCCAAGCCACTCCAAAACACGAGTTAACTCCAAACCACTCCAAAACGCGAGATAACTCCAAACCACTCCAAAGCACGAGATAACTCCAAACCACTCCAAAACGCGAGATAACTCCAAACCACTCCAAAACACGAGATAACTCCAAACCACTCCAAAACACGAGATTACTTCAAACCACTCCAAAACACGAGATAGCTCCAAAGCACTCCAAAACACGAGATAACTCCAAAACACGAGATAACTCCAAACCACTCCAAAACACGAGATAACTCCAAACCACTCCAAAACACGAGATAACGCCAAACCACTCCAAAACACGAAATAACTTCAAACCACTCCAAAACACGAGATAACACCAAACCACTCCAAAACACGAGATAACTCCAAACCACTCCAAAACACGAGATAACTCCAACCACGCCAAAACACGAGATAACTCCAAACCACTCCAAATCACGAGATAACTCCAAAACACTCCAAAGCACGAGATAACTCCAATCCACTCCAAAACACGAGATAGCTCTCCAAACCACTCCAAAACACGAGATAACTCCAAACCACTCCACAACACGAGATAACTCCAAAACACGAGATAACTCCAAACCACTCCAAAACACGAGATAACTCCAAACCACTCCAAAACACGAGATTACTCCAAACCACTCCAAAACACGAGATAGCTCCAAACCACTCCAAAACACGAGATAACTCCAAACCACTCCAAAACACGAGATAACTCCAAAACACGAGATAACTCCAAACCACTCCAAAACACGAGATAACTCCAAACCACTCCAAAACACGAGATAACTCCAAAACACTCCAAAGCACGAGATAACCCCAATCCACTCCAAAACACGAGATAACTCCAAACCACTCCAAAACACGAGATAACTACAAACCACTCCAAAATACGGGATAACGCCAAACCACTCCAAAACACGAAATAACTCCAAACCACTCCAAAACACGATAACACCAAACCACTCCAAAACACGAGATATCTCCAAACCACACCAAACCACGAG
Organism: Somniosus microcephalus; assembly: GCF_052327205.1. Classification (NCBI taxonomy): domain Eukaryota; kingdom Metazoa; phylum Chordata; class Chondrichthyes; order Squaliformes; family Somniosidae; genus Somniosus; species Somniosus microcephalus. The sequence continues at coordinate 17,906 of NW_028225671.1, read as the reverse complement.
ATAACTCCAAACTACTCCAAAACACGAGATAACTCCAAAACACGAGATAACTCCAAACCACTCCAAAACACGAGATAACTCCAAAATACGGAATAACTGCAAACCACTCGAAAACACGAGATAACTCCAAACCACTCCAAAACACGAGATAACTCCAACCACGCCAAAACACGAGATAACTCCAAACCACTCCAAAACACGAGATAACTCCAAACCACTCCAAAACACGAGATAACTCCAAACCACTCAAAACACGAGATAACTCCAAACCACTCCAAAACACGAGATAACTCCAAACCACTCCAAAACGCGAGATAACTCCAAACCACTCCAAAGCACGAGATAACTCCAAACCACTCCAAAACGCGAGATAACTCCAAACCACTCCAAAACACGAGATAACTCCAAACCACTCCAAAACACGAGATTACTCCAAAACACGAGATAACTCCAAACCACTCCAAAACACGAGACAACTCCAAACCACTCCAAAACACGAGATAACGCCAAACCACTGCAAAACACGAGATAACTCCAAAACACGAGATAACTCCAAACCACTCCAAAACACGAGATAACTTCAAACCACTCCAAAGCACGAGATAGCTCCAAAGCACTCCAAAACACGAGATAACTCCAAAACACGAGATAACTCCAAACCACTCCAAAACACGAGATAACTCCAAACCACTCCAAAACACGAGATAACTCCAAACCACTCCAAAACACGAGATATCTCCAAACCACACCAAAACACGAGATAACTCCAAAATACGGAATAACTGCAAACCACTCCAAAACACGAGATAACTCCAAACCACTCCAAAACACGAGATAACTCCAACCACGCCAAAACACGAGATAACTCCAAACCACTCCAAAACACGAGATAACTCCAAACCACTCCAAAACACGAGATTACTCCAACCACGCCAAAACACGAGATAACTCCAAACCACTCCAAAACACGAGATAACTCCAAACCACTCCAAAACACGAGATTACTCCAAACCACTCCAAAACACGAGATAGCTCCAAACCACTCCAAAACACGAGATAACTCCAAACCACTCCAAAACACGAGATAACTCCAAACCACTCCAAAACACGAGATAACTCCAAACCACTCCAAAACACGAGATAACTCCAAAACACGAGATAACTCCAAACCACTCCAAAACACGAGATAACTCCAAACCACTCCAAAACACTCGTGTTTTGGAGTGGTTTTGAGTTATCTCGTGTTTTGGAGTGGTTTGGTGTTATCTCGTGTTTTGGAGTGGTTTGGAGTTATCTCGTGTTTTGGAGTGGTTTGGAGTTATCTCGTGCTTTGGAGTGGTTTGGAGTTATCCCGTGTTTTGGAGTGGTTTGGAGTTATCTCGTGTTTTGGAGTACTCTCGTGTTTTGCAGTGGTTTGGAGTTATCTCGTGTTTTGGAGTGGTTTGGAGTTATCTCGCGTTTTGGAGTGGTTTGGAGTTATCTCGTGTTTTGGAGTGGTTTGGAGTTATCTCTTGTTTTGGAGTGGTTTGGAGTTATCTCGTGTTTTGGAGTGGTTTGGAGTTATCTCGTGTTTTGGAGTTATCTCGTGTTTTGGAGTGGTTTGGAGTTATCTCGTGTTTTGGAGTGGTTTGGAGTTATCTCGTGTTTTGGAATGGTTTGGAGTTATCTCGTGTTTTGGAGTGGTTTGGAGTTATCTCGTGTTTTGGAGTGGTTTGGAGATATCACGTGTTTTGGAGTGGTTTGGTGTTAACTCGTGTTTTGGAGTTAGCTCGTGTTTTGGAGTGGTTTGGAGTTATCTCGTGTTTTGGAGTTATCTCGTGTTTTGGAGTGGTTTGGAGTTATCTCGTGTTTTGGAGTGGTTTGGAGTTATCTCGTGTTTTGGAGTGGTTTAGAGTTATCTCGTGTTTTGGAGTGGTTTGGAGTTATCTCGAGTGTAGGAGTGGTTTGGAGTTATCTCGTGATTTGAAGTGGTTTGGCGTTATCTCGTGTTTTGGAGTGGTTTGGAGTTATCTCGTGTTTTGGAGTGGTTTGGAGTTATCTCGTGTTTTGGAGTGGTTTGGAGTTAGCTCGTGTTTTGGAGTGGTTGGGAGTTATCTCGTGTTTTGGAGTGGTTTGGAGTTATCTCGTGTTTTGGAGTGGTTTGGAGTTATCTCGGGATTTGGAGTGGTTTGGAGTTATCTCGTGGTTTGGAGTGGTTTGGAGTTATCTCGTGTTTTGGAGTGGTTTGCAGTTATCTCGTATTTTGGAGTTATCTCATGTTTTGGAGTGGTTTGGAGTTATCTCGTGTTTTGGAGTGGTTTGGAGTTATCTCGTGTTTTGGAGTGGTATTGAGTTATTTCGTGTTTTGGAGTGGTTTGGCGTTATCTCGTGTTTTGGAGTGGTTTGGAGTTATCTCGTGTTTTGGAGTGGCTTGGAGTTATCTCGTGTTATGGGGTGGTTTGGAGTTATCTCGTGTTTTGGAGTTATCTCCTGTTTTGGAGTGGTTTGGAGTTATCTCGTGTTTTGGAGTAGTTTGGAGTTATCTCGTGTTTTGGAGTGGTTTGGAGTTATCTCGTATTTTGGAGTTATCTCCTGTTTTGGAGTGGTTTGGAGTTATCTCGTGTTTTGGAGTGGTTTGGAGTTATCTCGTGTTTTGGAGTGGTTTGCAGTTATTCCGTATTTTGGAGTTATCTCGTGTTTTGGAATGGTTTGGAGTTATCTCGTGTTTTGGAGTTATCTCGTGTTTTGGAGTGGTTTGGAGTTAGCTCGTGTTTTGGAGTGGTTTGGAGTTATCTCGTGTTTTGGAGTGGTTTAGAGTTATCTCGTGTTTTGGAGTGATTTGGAGTTATCTCGTGCGTAGGAGTGGTTTGAAGTTATCTCGTGATTTGAAATGGTTTGGCGTTATCTCGTGTTTTGGAGTGGTTTGGAGTTATCTCCTGTTTCGGAGTGGTTTGGAGTTATCCCGTGTTTTGGAGAAGTTTGGAGTTATCTCCTGTTTTGGAGTGATTTGGAGTTATCTCGTGTTTTGGAGTTAGCTCGTGTTTTGGAGTCGTTTGGAGATATCTCGTGTTTTGGAGTGGCTTGGAGTTATCTCGTGTTTTGGAGTTATCTCGTGATTTGGAGTGGGTTGGAGTAACCTCGTGTTTTGGAGTGGATTGGAGTTATCTCGTGCTTTGGAGTGGTTTGGAGTTATCTCGTGTTTTGGAGTGGTTTGGAGTTATCTCGTGTTTTGGCGTTATCTCGTGTTTTGGAGTGGTTTGGAGTTATCTCGTGTTTTGGAGTGGTTTGGAGTTATCTCGTGTTTTGGAGTGGTTTGGAGTTATCTCGTGTTTTGGCGTTATCTCGTGTTTTGGAGTGGTTTGGAGTTATCTCGTGTTTTGGAGTGGTTTGGAGTTATCTCGTGTTTTGGAGTGGTTTGGAGTTATCTCGTGTTTTGGAGTGGTTTGGAGTTATCTCGTGTTTTGGAGTGGTTTGGAGTTATCTCGTGTTTTGGAGTGGTTTGGTGTTATCTCGTGTTTTGGAGTGGTATTGAGTTATTTCGTGTTTTGGAGTGGTTTGGCGTTATCTCGTGTTTTGGAGTGGTTTGGAGTTATCTCGTGTTTTGGAGTGGCTTGGAGTTATCTCGTGTTATGGGGTGGTTTGGAGTTATCTCGTGTTTTGGAGTTATCTCCTGTTTTGGAGTGGTTTGGAGTTATCTCGTGTTTTGGAGTAGTTTGGAGTTATCTCGTGTTTTGGAGTGGTTTGGAGTTATCTCGTATTTTGGAGTTATCTCCTGTTTTGGAGTGGTTTGGAGTTATCTCGTGTTTTGGAGTGGTTTGGAGTTATCTCGTGTTTTGGAGTGGTTTGCAGTTATTCCGTATTTTGGAGTTATCTCGTGTTTTGGAATGGTTTGGAGTTATCTCGTGTTTTGGAGTTATCTCGTGTTTTGGAGTGGTTTGGAGTTAGCTCGTGTTTTGGAGTGGTTTGGAGTTATCTCGTGTTTTGGAGTGGTTTAGAGTTATCTCGTGTTTTGGAGTGATTTGGAGTTATCTCGTGCGTAGGAGTGGTTTGAAGTTATCTCGTGATTTGAAATGGTTTGGCGTTATCTCGTGTTTTGGAGTGGTTTGGAGTTATCTCCTGTTTCGGAGTGGTTTGGAGTTATCCCGTGTTTTGGAGAAGTTTGGAGTTATCTCCTGTTTTGGAGTGATTTGGAGTTATCTCGTGTTTTGGAGTTAGCTCGTGTTTTGGAGTCGTTTGGAGATATCTCGTGTTTTGGAGTGGCTTGGAGTTATCTCGTGTTTTGGAGTTATCTCGTGTTTTGGAGTGGGTTGGAGTAACCTCGTGTTTTGGAGTGGATTGGAGTTATCTCGTGCTTTGGAGTGGTTTGGAGTTATCTCGTGTTTTGGAGTGGTTTGGAGTTATCTCGTGTTTTGGCGTTATCTCGTGTTTTGGAGTGGTTTGGAGTTATCTCGTGTTTTGGAGTGGTTTGGAGTTATCTCGTGTTTTGGAGTGGTTTGGAATTATCTCGTGTTTTGGAATGGTTTGGAGTTATCTCGTGTTTAGGAGTGGTTTGGCGTTATCTCGTGTTTTGGAGTGGTTTGGAGTTATCTCGTGTTTTGGAGTGGTTTGGAGTTATCTCGTGTTTTGGAGTGGTTTGGAGTTATCTCGTGTTTTGGAGTGGTTTGGAGTTATTTCGTGTTTTGGAGTGGTTTGGGGTTATCTCGTGTTTTGGAGTGGTTTGGAGTTATCTCGTGTTTTGGAGTGCTTTGGAGTTATTTCGTGTTTTGGAGTGGTTTGGCGTTATCTCGTGTTTTGGAGTGGTTTGGAGTTATCTCGTGTTTTGGAGTGGTTTGGAGTTATCTCGTGTTTTGGAGTTATCTCGTGTTGTGGAGTGGTTTGGAGTTATCTCGTGTTTTGGAGTGGTTTGGAGAGTTATCTCGTGTTTTGGAGTGGATTGGAGTTATCTCGTGCTTTGGTGTGTTTTGGAGTTATTTCGTGTTTTGGAGTGCTTTGGAGTTATCTCGTGTTTTGGAGTGGTTTGGAGTTATCTCGTGTTTTGGAGTGGTTTGGAGTTGTCTCGTGTTTTGGAGTGGTTTGGCGTTATCTCGTGTTTTGGAGTGGTTTGGAGTTATCTCGTGTTTTGGAGTGGTTTGGAGTTATCTCGTGTTTTGGAGTGGTTTGGGGTTATCTCGTGTTTTGGAGTGGTTTGGAGTTATCTCGTGTTTTAAAGTGGTTTGGAGTTATCTCGTGTTTTGGAGTGGTTTGGTGTTATCTCGTGTTTTGGAGTGCTTTGGAGTTATTTCGTGTTTTGGAGTGGTTTGGCGTTATCTCGTGTTTTGGAGTGGTTTGGAGTTATCTCGTGTTATGGAGTGGTTTGGAGTTATCTCGTGTTTTGGAGTGGTTTGGAGTTATCTCGTGTTTTGGAGTTGTTTGGAGTTATCTCGTGTTTTGGAGTGGTTTGCAGTTATTCCGTATTTTGGAGTTATCTCGTGTTTTGGAGTGGTTTGGAGGTATCTCGTGTTTTGGAGTGGGTTGGAGTTATCTCGTGATTTGGAGTGGTTTGGAGTTATCTCGTGTTTTGGAGTTATCTCGTGTTTTGGAGTGGTTTGGAGTTATCTCGTGTTTTGAGTGGTTTGGAGTTGTCTCGTGTTTTGGAGTGGTTTGGAGTTATCTCGTGTTTTTGAGTTTTCTCGTGTTTTGGAGTGGTTTGGAGTTATCTCGTGTTTTGGAGTGGTTTGGAGTTAGCTCGTGTTATGGAGTGGTTTGGAGTTATCTCGTATTTTGGAGTGGTTTGGAGTTATCTCGTGTTTTGGAGTGGTTTGGAGTTATCTCGGGATTTGGAGTGGTTTGGAGTTATCTCGTGTTTTGGAGTTATCTCGTGTTTTGGAGTGGTTTGGAGTTATCTCGTGTTTTGGAGTGGTTTGCAGTTATCTCGTATTTTGGAGTTATCTCGTGTTTTGGAGTGGTTTGGAGATATCTCGTGTTTTGGAGTGGTATAGAATTATCTCGTGTTTTGGAGTGGTTTGGAGTTATCTCGTGTTTTGGAGTGGTTTGGAGTTATCTCGTTTTTTGGAGTTTTCTCGTGTTTTGGAGTGGTTTGGTGTTATCTCGTGTTGTGGAGTTATCTCCTGTTTTGGAGTGGTTTGGAGTTATCTCGTGTTTTGGCGTTATCTCGTGTTTTGAAGTGGTTTGGAGTTAGCTCGTGTTTTGGTGTGGTTTGGAGTTATCTCGTGTTTTGGAGTGGTTTGGCGTTATCTCGTGTTTTGGAGTGGTTTGGAGTTATCTCGTGCTTTGGAGTGATTTGGAGTTATCTCGTATTTTGGAGTTATCTCGTGTTTTGGAGTTATCTCGTGTTTTGGAGTGGGTTGGAGTTACCTCGTGTTTTGGAGTGGATTGGAGTTATCTCGTGCTTTGGAGTGGTTTGGAGTTATCTCGTGTTTTGGAGTGGTTTGGAGTTATCTCGTGTTTTGGAGTGGTTTGGAGTTATCTCGTGTTTTGGCGTTATCTCGTCTTTTGGAGTGGTTTGGAGTTATCTCGTGTTTTGGAGTGGTTTGGAGTTATCTCGTGTTTTGGAGTGGTTTGGAGTTATCTCGTGTTTTGGAGTGGGTTGGAGTTACCTCGTGTTTTGGAGTGGATTGGAGTTATCTCGTGCTTTGGAGTGGTTTGGAGTTATCTCGTGTTTTGGAGTGGTTTGGAGTTATCTCGTGTTTTGGAGTGGTTTGGAGTTATCTCGTGTTTTGGCGTTATCGCGTCTTTTGGAGTGGTTTGGAGTTATCTCGTGTTTTGGAGTGGTTTGGAGTTATCTCGTGTTTTGGAGTGGTTTGGAGTTATCTCGTGTTTTGGAATGGTTTGGAGTTATCTCGTGTTTTGGAGTGGTTTGGCGTTATCTCGTGTTTTGGAGTGGTTTGGAGTTATCTCGTGTTTTGGAGTGGTTTGGAGTTATCTCGTGTTTTGGAGTGGTTTGGAGTTATCTCGTGTTTTGGAGTGGTTTGAAGTTATTTTGTGTTTTGGAGTGGTTTGGGGTTATCTCGTGTTTTGGAGTGGTTTGGAGTTATCTCGTGTTTTAAAGTGGTTTGGAGTTATCTCGTGTTTTGGAGTGGTTTGGTGTTATCTCGTGTTTTGGAGTGCTTTGGAGTTATTTCGTGTTTTGGAGTGGTTTGGCGTTATCTCGTGTTTTGGAGTGGTTTGAAGTTATCTCGTGTTTTGGAGTGGTTTGGAGCTATCTCGTATTTTGGAGTTATCTCGTGTTTTGGAGTTACCTCGTGTTTTGGAGTGGGTTGGAGTTACCTCGTGTTTTGGAGTGGATTGGAGTTATCTCGTGCTTTGGAGTGGTTTGGAGTTATCTCGTGTTTTGGAGTGGTTTGGAGTTATCTCGTGTTTTGGAGTGGTTTGGAGTTATCTCGTGTTTTGGCGTTATCTCGTCTTTTGGAGTGGTTTGGAGTTATCTCGTGTTTTGGAGTGGTTTGGAGTTATCTCGTGTTTTGGAGTGGTTTGGAGTTATCTCGTGTTTTGGAATGGTTTGGAGTTATCTCGTGTTTTGGAGTGGTTTGGCGTTATCTCGTGTTTTGGAGTGGTTTGGAGTTATCTCGTGTTTTGGAGTGGTTTGGAGTTATCTCGTGTTTTGGAGTGGTTTGGAGTTATCTCGTGTTTTGGAGTGGTTTGGAGTTATTTTGTGTTTTGGGGTGGTTTGGGGTTATCTCGTGTTTTGGAGTGGTTTGGAGTTATCTCGTGTTTTAAAGTGGTTTGGAGTTATCTCGTGTTTTGGAGTGGTTTGGAGTTATCTCGTATTTTGGAGTTATCTCGTGTTTTGGAGTTATCTCGTGTTTTGGAGTGGGTTGGAGTTACCTCGTGTTTTGGAGTGGATTGGAGTTATCTCGTGCTTTGGAGTGGTTTGGAGTTATCTCGTGTTTTGGAGTGGTTTGGAGTTATCTCGTGTTTTGGAGTTGTTTAGAATTATCTCGTGTTTTGGAGTGGTTTGGAGTTATCTCGTGTTTTGGAGTGGTTTGGAGTTATCTCGTTTTTTGGAGTTTTCTCGTGTTTTGGAGTGGTTTGGAGTTATCTCGTGTTTTGGAGTTATCTCCTGTTTTGGAGTGGTTTGGAGTTATCTCGTGTTTTGGCGTTATCTCGTGTTTTGAAGTGGTTTGGAGTTAGCTCGTGTTTTGGTGTGGTTTGGAGTTATCTCGTGTTTTGGAGTGGTTTAGAGTTATCTCGTGTTTTGGAGTGATTTGGAGTTATCTCGTGCGTAGGAGTGGTTTGAAGTTATCTCGTGATTTGAAATGGTTTGGCGTTATCTCGTGTTTTGGAGTGGTTTGGAGTTATCTCGCGTTTTGAAGTGGTTTGGAGTTATCTCGTGTTTTGGAGTGGTTTGGAGTTATCTCGTGTTTTGGAGAGGTTTGGAGTTATCTCGTGTTTTGGAGTGATTTGGAGTTATCTCGTATTTTGGAGTTATCTCGTGTTTTGGAGTTATCTCGTGTTTTGGAGTGGGTTGGAGTTACCTCGTGTTTTGGAGTGGATTGGAGTTATCTCGTGCTTTGGAGTGGTTTGGAGTTATCTCGTGTTTTGGAGTGGTTTGGAGTTATCTCGTGTTTTGGCGTTATCTCGTCTTTTGGAGTGGTTTGGAGTTATCTCGTGTTTTGGAGTGGTTTGGAGTTATCTCGTGTTTTGGAGTGGTTTGGAGTTATCTCGTGTTTTGGAATGGTTTGGAGTTATCTCGTGTTTTGGAGTGGTTTGGCGTTATCTCGTGTTTTGGAGTGGTTTGGAGTTATCTCGTGTTTTGGAGTGGTTTGGAGTTATCTCGTGTTTTGGAGTGGTTTGGAGTTATCTCGTGTTTTAAAGTGGTTTGGAGTTATCTCGTGTTTTGGAGTGGTTTGGTGTTATCTCGTGTTTTGGAGTGCTTAGGAGTTATTTCGTGTTTTGGAGTGGTTTGGCGTTATCTCGTGTTTTGGAGTGGTTTGAAGTTATCTCGTGTTTTGGAGTGGTTTGGAGTTATCTCGTGTTTTGGAGTTATCTCGTGTTGTGGAGTGGTTTGGAGTTATCTCGTGTTTTGGAGTGGTTTGGAGAGTTATCTCGTGTTTTGGAGTGGATTGGAGTTATCTCGTGCTTTGGTGTGTTTTGGAGTTATTTCGTGTTTTGGAGTGCTTTGGAGTTATCTCGTGTTTTGGAGTGGTTTGGAGTTATCTCGTGTTTTGGAGTGGTTTGGAGTTGTCTCGTGTTTTGGAGTGGTTTGGCGTTATCTCGTGTTTTGGAGTGGTTTGGAGTTATCTCGTGTTTTGGAGTGGTTTGGAGTTATCTCGTGTTTTGGAGTGGTTTGGGGTTATCTCGTGTTTTGGAGTGGTTTGGAGTTATCTCGTGTTTTGGAGTGGTTTGGTGTTATCTCGTGTTTTGGAGTGCTTTGGAGTTATTTCGTGTTTTGGAGTGGTTTGGCGTTATCTCGTGTTTTGGAGTGGTTTGGAGTTATCTCGTGTTTTGGAGTGGATTGGAGTTATCTCGTGCTTTGGTGTGTTTTGGAGTTATCTCGTGTTTTGGAGTGGTTTGGAGTTATCTCGTGTTTTGGAGTGGTTTGGAGTTATCTCGTGTTTTGGAGTTGTTTGGAGTTATCTCGTGTTTTGGAGTGGTTTGCAGTTATTCCGTATTTTGGAGTTATCTCGTGTTTTGGAGTGGTTTGGAGATATCTCGTGTTTTGGAGTGGTTTGGCGGTATCTCGTGTTTTGGAGTGGGTTGGAGTTATCTCGTGATTTGGAGTGGTTTGGAGTTATCTCGTGTTTTGGAGTTATCTCGTGTTTTGGAGTGGTTTGGAGTTATCTCGTGTTTTGAGTGGTTTGGAGTTGTCTCGTGTTTTGGAGTGGTTTGGAGTTATCTCGTGTTTTTGAGTTTTCTCGTGTTTTGGAGTGGTTTGGAGTTATCTCGTGTTTTGGAGTGGTTTGGAGTTAGCTCGTGTTATGGAGTGGTTTGGAGTTATCTCGTATTTTGGAGTGGTTTGGAGTTATCTCGTGTTTTGGAGTGGTTTGGAGTTATCTCGGGATTTGGAGTGGTTTGGAGTTATCTCGTGTTTTGGCGTTATCTCGTGTTTTGAAGTGGTTTGGAGTTAGCTCGTGTTTTGGTGTGGTTTGGAGTTATCTCGTGTTTTGGAGTGGTTTAGAGTTATCTCGTGTTTTGGAGTGATTTGGAGTTATCTCGTGCGTAGGAGTGGTTTGAAGTTATCTCGTGATTTGAAATGGTTTGGCGTTATCTCGTGTTTTGGAGTGGTTTGGAGTTATCTCGCGTTTTGAAGTGGTTTGGAGTTATCTCGTGTTTTGGAGTGGTTTGGAGTTATCTCGTGTTTTGGAGAGGTTTGGAGTTATCTCGTGTTTTGGAGTGATTTGGAGTTATCTCGTATTTTGGAGTTATCTCGTGTTTTGGAGTTATCTCGTGTTTTGGAGTGGGTTGGAGTTACCTCGTGTTTTGGAGTGGATTGGAGTTATCTCGTGCTTTGGAGTGGTTTGGAGTTATCTCGTGTTTTGGAGTGGTTTGGAGTTATCTCGTGTTTTGGCGTTATCTCGTCTTTTGGAGTGGTTTGGAGTTATCTCGTGTTTTGGAGTGGTTTGGAGTTATCTCGTGTTTTGGAGTGGTTTGGAGTTATCTCGTGTTTTGGAATGGTTTGGAGTTATCTCGTGTTTTGGAGTGGTTTGGCGTTATCTCGTGTTTTGGAGTGGTTTGGAGTTATCTCGTGTTTTGGAGTGGTTTGGAGTTATCTCGTGTTTTGGAGTGGTTTGGAGTTATCTCGTGTTTTAAAGTGGTTTGGAGTTATCTCGTGTTTTGGAGTGGTTTGGTGTTATCTCGTGTTTTGGAGTGCTTAGGAGTTATTTCGTGTTTTGGAGTGGTTTGGCGTTATCTCGTGTTTTGGAGTGGTTTGAAGTTATCTCGTGTTTTGGAGTGGTTTGGAGTTATCTCGTGTTTTGGAGTTATCTCGTGTTGTGGAGTGGTTTGGAGTTATCTCGTGTTTTGGAGTGGTTTGGAGAGTTATCTCGTGTTTTGGAGTGGATTGGAGTTATCTCGTGCTTTGGTGTGTTTTGGAGTTATTTCGTGTTTTGGAGTGCTTTGGAGTTATCTCGTGTTTTGGAGTGGTTTGGAGTTATCTCGTGTTTTGGAGTGGTTTGGAGTTGTCTCGTGTTTTGGAGTGGTTTGGCGTTATCTCGTGTTTTGGAGTGGTTTGGAGTTATCTCGTGTTTTGGAGTGGTTTGGAGTTATCTCGTGTTTTGGAGTGGTTTGGGGTTATCTCGTGTTTTGGAGTGGTTTGGAGTTATCTCGTGTTTTGGAGTGGTTTGGTGTTATCTCGTGTTTTGGAGTGCTTTGGAGTTATTTCGTGTTTTGGAGTGGTTTGGCGTTATCTCGTGTTTTGGAGTGGTTTGGAGTTATCTCGTGTTTTGGAGTGGATTGGAGTTATCTCGTGCTTTGGTGTGTTTTGGAGTTATCTCGTGTTTTGGAGTGGTTTGGAGTTATCTCGTGTTTTGGAGTGGTTTGGAGTTATCTCGTGTTTTGGAGTTGTTTGGAGTTATCTCGTGTTTTGGAGTGGTTTGCAGTTATTCCGTATTTTGGAGTTATCTCGTGTTTTGGAGTGGTTTGGAGATATCTCGTGTTTTGGAGTGGTTTGGCGGTATCTCGTGTTTTGGAGTGGGTTGGAGTTATCTCGTGATTTGGAGTGGTTTGGAGTTATCTCGTGTTTTGGAGTTATCTCGTGTTTTGGAGTGGTTTGGAGTTATCTCGTGTTTTGAGTGGTTTGGAGTTGTCTCGTGTTTTGGAGTGGTTTGGAGTTATCTCGTGTTTTTGAGTTTTCTCGTGTTTTGGAGTGGTTTGGAGTTATCTCGTGTTTTGGAGTGGTTTGGAGTTAGCTCGTGTTATGGAGTGGTTTGGAGTTATCTCGTATTTTGGAGTGGTTTGGAGTTATCTCGTGTTTTGGAGTGGTTTGGAGTTATCTCGGGATTTGGAGTGGTTTGGAGTTATCTCGTGTTTTGGAGTTAGCTCGTGTTTTGGAGTGGTTTGGAGTTATCTCGTGTTTTGGAGTGGTTTGGAGTTATCTCGTGTTTTGGAGTGGTTTGCAGTTATCTCGTATTTTGGAGTTATCTCGTGTTTTGGAGTGGTTTGGAGATATCTCGCGTTTTGGAGTGGTTTAGAATTATCTCGTGTTTTGGAGTGGTTTGGAGTTATCTCGTGTTTTGGAGTGGTTTGGAGTTATCTCGTTTTTTGGAGTTTTCTCGTGTTTTGGAGTGGTTTGGAGTTATCTCGTGTTTTGGAGTTATCTCCTGTTTTGGAGTGGTTTGGAGTTATCTCGTGTTTTGGCGTTATCTCGTGTTTTGAAGTGGTTTGGAGTTAGCTCGTGTTTTGGTGTGGTTTGGAGTTATCTCGTGTTTTGGAGTGGTTTAGAGTTATCTCGTGTTTTGGAGTGATTTGGAGTTATCTCGTGCGTAGGAGTGGTTTGAAGTTATCTCGTGATTTGAAATGGTTTGGCGTTATCTCGTGTTTTGGAGTGGTTTGGTGTTATCTCGCGTTTTGGAGTGGTTTGGAGTTATCTCGTGTTTTGGAGTGGTTTGGAGTTATCTCGTGTTTTGGAGTGGTTTGGAGTTATATCGTGTTTTGGAGTGGTTTGGAGTTATCTCGTGTTTTGGAGTGGATTGGAGTTATCTCGTGTTTTGGAGAGGTTTGGAGTTATCTCGTGTTTTGGAGTGATTTGGAGTTATCTCGTGTTTTGGAGTTAGCTCGTGTTTTGGAGTCGTTTGGAGTTATCTCGTGTTTTGGAGTGGTTTGGAGTTATCTCGTGTTTTGCAGTTATCTCGTGTTTTGGAGTAGTTTGGAGAGTTACCTCGTGTTTTGGAGTGGATTGGAGTTATCTCGTGCTTTGGAGTGGTTTGGAGTTATCTCGTGTTTTGGAGTGGCTTGGAGTTATCTCGTGTTTTGGAGTGGTTTGGAGTTATCTCGTGTTTTGGCGTTATCTCGTGTTTTGGAGTGGTTTGGAGTTATCTCGTGTTTTGGAGTGGTTTGGAGTTATCTCGTGTTTTGGAGTGGTTTGGAGTTATCTCGTGTTTTGGAATGTTTTGGAGTTATCTCGTGTTTTGGAGTGGTTTGGCGTTATCTCGTGTTTTGGAGTGGTTTGGCGTTATCTCGTGTTTTGGAGTGGTTTGGAGTTATCTCGTGTTTTGGAGTGGTTTGGAGTTATCTCGTGTTTTGGAGTTATCTCGTGTTGTGGAGTGGTTTGGAGTTATCTCGTGTTTTGGAGTGGTTTGGAGAGTTATCTCGTGTTTTGGAGTGGATTGGAGTTATCTCGTGCTTTGGTGTGTTTTGGAGTTATTTCGTGTTTTGGAGTGGTTTGGAGTTATCTCGTGTTTTGGAGAGGTTTGGAGTTATCTCGTGTTTTGGAGTGGTTTGGAGTTGTCTCGTGTTTTGGAGTGGTTTGGCGTTATCTCGTGTTTTGGAGTGGTTTGGAGTTATCTCGTGTTTTGGAGTGGTTTGGAGTTATCTCGTGTTTTGGAGTGGTTTGGGGTTATCTCGTGTTTTGGAGTGGTTTGGAGTTATCTCGTGTTTTGGAGTGGTTTGGAGTTATCTCGTGTTTTGGAGTGGTTTGCAATTATTCCGTATTTTGGAGTTATCTCGTGTTTTGGAGTGGTTTGGAGATATCTCGTGTTTTGGAGTGGTTTGGAGGTATCTCGTGTTTTGGAGTGGGTTGGAGTTATCTCGTGTTTTGGAGTGGTTTGGAGTTATCTCGTGTTTTGGAGTTATCTCGTGTTTTGGAGTGGTTTGGAGTTATCTCGTGTTTTGAGTGGTTTGGAGTTGTCTCGTGTTTTGGAGTGGTTTGGAGTTATCTCGTGTTTTTGAGTTTTCTCGTGTTTTGGAGTGGTTTGGAGTTATCTCGTGTGTTGGAGTGGTTTGGGGTTATCTCGTGTTTTGGAGTGGTTTGGAGTTATCTCGTGTTTTGGAGTCGTTTGGAGTTATCTCTTGTTTTGGGGTGGTTTGGAGTTATCTCGTGTTTTGGAGTGGTTTGGAGTTATCTCGTGTTTTGGAGTGGTTTGGAGTTATCTCGTTTTTTGGAGTTTTCTCGTGTTTTGGAGTTGTTTGGAGTTATCTCGTGATTTGGAGTTATCTCCTGTTTTGGAGTGGTTTGGAGTTATCTCGTGGTTTGGAGTTATCTCGTGTTTTGGAGTGGTTTGGAGTTATCTCGTTTTTTGGAGTTATCTCGTGTTTTGGAGTGGTTTGGAGATATCTCGTGTTTTGGAGTGGTTTGGCGGTATCTCGTGTTTTGGAGTGGTTTGGCGTTATCTCGTGTTTTGGAGTGGTTTGGAGTTATCTCGTGTTTTGGAGTGGTTTGGAGTTATCTCGTGTTTTGGAGTTATCTCGTGTTGTGGAGTGGTTTGGAGTTATCTCGTGTTTTGGAGTGGTTTGGAGAGTTATCTCGTGTTTTGGAGTGGATTGGAGTTATCTCGTGCTTTGGTGTGTTTTGGAGTTATTTCGTGTTTTGGAGTGGTTTGGAGTTATCTCGTGTTTTGGAGAGGTTTGGAGTTATCTCGTGTTTTGGAGTGGTTTGGAGTTGTCTCGTGTTTTGGAGTGGTTTGGCGTTATCTCGTGTTTTGGAGTGGTTTGGAGTTATCTCGTGTTTTGGAGTGGTTTGGAGTTATCTCGTGTTTTGGAGTGGTTTGGGGTTATCTCGTGTTTTGGAGTGGTTTGGAGTTATCTCGTGTTTTGGAGTGGTTTGGAGTTATCTCGTGTTTTGGAGTGGTTTGCAATTATTCCGTATTTTGGAGTTATCTCGTGTTTTGGAGTGGTTTGGAGATATCTCGTGTTTTGGAGTGGTTTGGAGGTATCTCGTGTTTTGGAGTGGGTTGGAGTTATCTCGTGTTTTGGAGTGGTTTGGAGTTATCTCGTGTTTTGGAGTTATCTCGTGTTTTGGAGTGGTTTGGAGTTATCTCGTGTTTTGAGTGGTTTGGAGTTGTCTCGTGTTTTGGAGTGGTTTGGAGTTATCTCGTGTTTTTGAGTTTTCTCGTGTTTTGGAGTGGTTTGGAGTTATCTCGTGTGTTGGAGTGGTTTGGGGTTATCTCGTGTTTTGGAGTGGTTTGGAGTTATCTCGTGTTTTGGAGTCGTTTGGAGTTATCTCTTGTTTTGGGGTGGTTTGGAGTTATCTCGTGTTTTGGAGTGGTTTGGAGTTATCTCGTGTTTTGGAGTGGTTTGGAGTTATCTCGTTTTTTGGAGTTTTCTCGTGTTTTGGAGTGGTTTGGAGTTATCTCGTGATTTGGAGTTATCTCCTGTTTTGGAGTGGTTTGGAGTTATCTCGTGGTTTGGAGTTATCTCGTGTTTTGGAGTGGTTTGGAGTTATCTCGTTTTTTGGAGTTATCTCGTGTTTTGGAGTGGTTTGGAGAAATCTCGTGTTTTGGAGTGGTTTGGCGGTATCTCGTGTTTTGGAGTGGGTTGGAGTTATCTCGTGATTTGGAGTGGTTTGGAGTTATCTCGTGTTTTGGAGTTATCTCGTGTTTTGGAGTGGTTTGGAGTTATCTCGTGTTTTGAGTGGTTTGGAGTTGTCTCGTGTTTTGGAGTGGTTTGGAGTTATCTCGTGTTTTTGAGTTTTCTCGTGTTTTGGAGTGGTTTGGAGTTATCTCGTGTTTTGGAGTGGTTTGGAGTTAGCTCGTGTTATGGAGTGGTTTGGAGTTATCTCGTATTTTGGAGTGGTTTGGAGTTATCTCGTGTTTTGGAGTGGTTTGGAGTTATCTCGGGATTTGGAGTGGTTTGGAGTTATCTCGTGTTTTGGAGTTAGCTCGTGTTTTGGAGTGGTTTGGAGTTATCTCGTGTTTTGGAGTGGTTTGGAGTTATCTCGTGTTTTGGAGTGGTTTGCAGTTATCTCGTATTTTGGAGTTATCTCGTGTTTTGGAGTGGTTTGGAGATATCTCGTGTTTTGGAGTGGTTTAGAATTATCTCGTGTTTTGGAGTGGTTTGGAGTTATCTCGTGTTTTGGAGTGGTTTGGAGTTATCTCGTTTTTTGGAGTTTTCTCGTGTTTTGGAGTGGTTTGGAGTTATCTCGTGTTTTGGAGTTATCTCCTGTTTTGGAGTGGTTTGGAGTTATCTCGTGTTTTGGCGTTATCTCGTGTTTTGAAGTGGTTTGGAGTTAGCTCGTGTTTTGGTGTGGTTTGGAGTTATCTCGTGTTTTGGAGTGGTTTAGAGTTATCTCGTGTTTTGGAGTGATTTGGAGTTATCTCGTGCGTAGGAGTGGTTTGAAGTTATCTCGTGATTTGAAATGGTTTGGCGTTATCTCGTGTTTTGGAGTGGTTTGGTGTTATCTCGCGTTTTGGAGTGGTTTGGAGTTATCTCGTGTTTTGGAGTGGTTTGGAGTTATCTCGTGTTTTGGAGTGGTTTGGAGTTATATCGTGTTTTGGAGTGGTTTGGAGTTATCTCGTGTTTTGGAGTGGATTGGAGTTATCTCGTGTTTTGGAGAGGTTTGGAGTTATCTCGTGTTTTGGAGTGATTTGGAGTTATCTCGTGTTTTGGAGTTAGCTCGTGTTTTGGAGTCGTTTGGAGTTATCTCGTGTTTTGGAGTGGTTTGGAGTTATCTCGTGTTTTGCAGTTATCTCGTGTTTTGGAGTAGTTTGGAGAGTTACCTCGTGTTTTGGAGTGGATTGGAGTTATCTCGTGCTTTGGAGTGGTTTGGAGTTATCTCGTGTTTTGGAGTGGCTTGGAGTTATCTCGTGTTTTGGAGTGGTTTGGAGTTATCTCGTGTTTTGGCGTTATCTCGTGTTTTGGAGTGGTTTGGAGTTATCTCGTGTTTTGGAGTGGTTTGGAGTTATCTCGTGTTTTGGAGTGGTTTGGAGTTATCTCGTGTTTTGGAATGTTTTGGAGTTATCTCGTGTTTTGGAGTGGTTTGGCGTTATCTCGTGTTTTGGAGTGGTTTGGCGTTATCTCGTGTTTTGGAGTGGTTTGGAGTTATCTCGTGTTTTGGAGTGGTTTGGAGTTATCTCGTGTTTTGGAGTTATCTCGTGTTGTGGAGTGGTTTGGAGTTATCTCGTGTTTTGGAGTGGTTTGGAGAGTTATCTCGTGTTTTGGAGTGGATTGGAGTTATCTCGTGCTTTGGTGTGTTTTGGAGTTATTTCGTGTTTTGGAGTGGTTTGGAGTTATCTCGTGTTTTGGAGAGGTTTGGAGTTATCTCGTGTTTTGGAGTGGTTTGGAGTTGTCTCGTGTTTTGGAGTGGTTTGGCGTTATCTCGTGTTTTGGAGTGGTTTGGAGTTATCTCGTGTTTTGGAGTGGTTTGGAGTTATCTCGTGTTTTGGAGTGGTTTGGGGTTATCTCGTGTTTTGGAGTGGTTTGGAGTTATCTCGTGTTTTGGAGTGGTTTGGAGTTATCTCGTGTTTTGGAGTGGTTTGCAATTATTCCGTATTTTGGAGTTATCTCGTGTTTTGGAGTGGTTTGGAGATATCTCGTGTTTTGGAGTGGTTTGGAGGTATCTCGTGCTTTGGAGTGGGTTGGAGTTATCTCGTGTTTTGGAGTGGTTTGGAGTTATCTCGTGTTTTGGAGTTATCTCGTGTTTTGGAGTGGTTTGGAGTTATCTCGTGTTTTGAGTGGTTTGGAGTTGTCTCGTGTTTTGGAGTGGTTTGGAGTTATCTCGTGTTTTTGAGTTTTCTCGTGTTTTGGAGTGGTTTGGAGTTATCTCGTGTGTTGGAGTGGTTTGGGGTTATCTCGTGTTTTGGAGTGGTTTGGAGTTATCTCGTGTTTTGGAGTCGTTTGGAGTTATCTCTTGTTTTGGGGTGGTTTGGAGTTATCTCGTGTTTTGGAGTGGTTTGGAGTTATCTCGTGTTTTGGAGTGGTTTGGAGTTATCTCGTTTTTTGGAGTTTTCTCGTGTTTTGGAGTGGTTTGGAGTTATCTCGTGATTTGGAGTTATCTCCTGTTTTGGAGTGGTTTGGAGTTATCTCGTGTTTTGGCGTTATCTCGTGTTTTGAAGTGG